>NC_043705.1:108479391-108574765 GCF_006229205.1 Suricata suricatta | reverse complement strand
ATATAGTGATCACAACTATTACCAATCTCCCTGCCCAAACCTGAAGTTGAATACAGGGAAAAGACAGGACAGAGAGGCACATAAGTGCGTAATACTGGTTATGTTACCATGGGGAAGTCACATGTGATCTCTTCCCTTCTCTGTTTTGCCAACATCCTTTCCCTCTCACAATTCGGACTGTGATGGGATTCACAGTTCAGACCCCAGCTCTCCAGGGAGAGCCTCAAACTCCACCCCGGTTGCCGCAGGAGGTCTTCTCCTGCCACTCACCTGAGCTGCCTGTCCCTGCACACAGCCACCATCACCAGCAGGTTCCCCAGGATGGCCATCAGGATAACCGCCGAGAGAAACGTGAGCAGCACGACCTTCTCCACTGACCCAAAACCCTCCTTGGAACTGGAAGACACACGCACACGCACATGTGCACGCAGGCACGTGCGCGCGCGCACACACACACACACACACAGAATTGAACGGAACTCTGAGACACATGGAAGAAAAGTAACGTTTTCCTCATTTATCTTCAGGAAGGTAGCTGCACCGTCAGCAGCTGTAGTTCACATTTACTGTGCACCTGGTATATGTCAATGTCTGTACTCATCACTTTATACATATTATCCTATTTAACTTGTACATAACGAGGAGGGAGCGGCTCAGAGAGATGAAGTAACTAGCATGCCATTAAACAGTTATTCTCCATCAGAGAGCTTGTGACTTTCCTTCAGAGCACTCATCTCAGCCTGCGCTCAGAAGGGTTATTTGGTTGATTGCTGTTGCACGCACCTCCCCAACTAGGATGTAAGCTCTACCAGGTGGAGAGCCTGCCCGTCCTATCCACTGATTAGTTCAATCTCAATGCATCGCTTACATTTGTCGGATGAAGGAAAGTTGGTGTTGGATGAATGAATGCCAGTAACCGGAATCAGGGTCTGCATGAATACAAGGTCACCCTGTCTCTAGGGCCCCACCCCTGCCCATGAAAAAGCTGCCGTGTGGAGGTGGGCTGTCACGGGGAGAGGTCATGGCTTGAAGGCTGTTCTAGCAAAAAGTTGACCTGAATCAACTGATCTCGGATTCTGTGAACTGCACTGGAAAGATAGCAGCCAGTCAATAGGCTCAGGGACTGTTTTCATCTGCCCTGAATCATATTTCTCTTGGTGCCCAAAAGAATAGCTCAAATCTGTGTTCTTGTCAATTTCAGCATCTGAGTTGATCCTATGAACCCTGCCCTCCGGTGTAAACTTGGCATTTTGTTTTATTAACTTGGATGCAAGTGCCTTCATCAATAAAAGCATAAAATCTGTAGATTATTAAAAAGCTATAGAAAAAAGTTTCCATTTTCAATAGAGTAGTAATAAAATCTTTCTTTTTAATTATGTTTTAAAAGGTCTCAAAACCCTCTGACCCAAAGCCTACATTTCAACATGGAGAAGCTGAGGCCCAGAGTAGAGAACTGAATTGTCAAAGTGTATTGGTGTCTGACCTGGGAGAGGCTGCTTGCCCATGAGCCTGGAAACACAGGGTCTCAAGCAGCAAGAAACAGTTATTTTGACTGAACTACTTTGACTAAAAACCAAGATGGCAGCTGGCCCCAAATGGAAGCAGTCCAGCAAATCCTAGCTCTGGCCTCATCCCAAATGGTTTTCCATTAGGTCTGGCATGGGAGATAAAGTGCCACCTGGAATAAGAAACCAGTATTACGATGGTTGGAGAACCAGCAATCTCCTCCACTCTGCTGACAAGTATTTGTATTGATTGAAGTCATTACGGCTAAGGCTCTGAAAGAGAAATTCAAGTTATGTTCATCTAAATCACCCTTCCACATCTAAGTTCCAACTATCCACATGTTACAAGTACTGAACAGGGAAGATTTGATTCATGAGGAAAAAGTCTTCAACAGGGTGATATGGCGACCCCAAACTCATGTGATCTTAGGCCAAGTTACTTCAAGTAAAGTGTCTAGAAAAGGAGATGAGTGGGTTTTCCCCTTGTTCTTCTCAGACTGAGAACCCTTTGGAAACATGTTTCCCCCCACAAAGCCCCTTGCACTTGCTGTGCCTTCCTCCTGGAATGCTTCTTCAGGGCTGGCTTCTTCTGGTCACTCAGGTCTCAGTCAAGTGAAGCCCTGTTCAGTGTGCCACAACCCACAAACATTTTGCAGCTTCTTGCTATCCAAAATGACTTCTGTTGATTACTGTCTGTGACCCACCCTCCCACAGTGACTTTGGTTATCTTTTTCACTGCAATTCCCAGGTCCTAGCACAGCGTCTAATCTATAATATGAGTGTATAATATGTGTAGTATATAGAAAGTGCTCAGTTATTTTTGCTAATTAAGAAAAACACATTGCATGCATAATGGTGATGTTTATGCTTCAACATCTTTGAAGACTGGTTGAAGGGACAAAGAAGATTTTGCCTGGAGAGGAGAAGGCCCAGAGATAAGATACAAAAGCTATTTTTAACTATCTTGAAGCACTGTCATCTGAAATGAGAGCAGATTCATGCATTCGTTCGTTCAACAATATTTTCTGAGCACCTACTCTGCATTAGGCATTGCTGTATGTCTTGCAGAAGCAGATAAGCAAAACAGAGAACAGACAATGGATAGATAAATAAGAAAATACTTAAAGTATAAGCTGGTAATTCACACTAGGTAAAACATCTAGGAGGGAGAGGAGGACAGGACTGCCAGAGGGGGCAGAAGGTCTGGCTATATAATAAGGGTTGTCACAGAGGCTCTGTGAAAGGGTTGTCACACGTTATGCCCTGCAGACCTGAGGAATGAAGTGGGACCAGGGATCAGGTTGTAAGCAGTGGTTCTCAACTTTGGTTACACATTGAAATCACCTAAGGAGCTTTAAAAAGTGTCGATGCGTGGACTCCAATCTCAAAGACACTGATTTAATTGGTCTGGGTTTGGCAGCCTAAATACTGGAATTTTTAAAAGCTCTCAAGAGATTCTGATGTGCAACCAAGGTTGGGAATCACTGTCGGAGAAAGGTAAGATTTAGTAATGGTTAGTAGAACTTTCTAACAGCTAAGGATGATCCACAACAGCTTCCTGCTGTTGGTCTGAACTCCCTGGCTCAGGAAATGTTTAAGAATACCTAGGCATCCATAAAATACCACTTCACACCCACTGAGATGGCTATTATAAAATAAAACAAAACTGAAAAATAACAAGTGTCGATAACCACATGCAGACACAGGAACT
Source organism: Suricata suricatta (assembly GCF_006229205.1). Lineage (NCBI taxonomy): Eukaryota > Metazoa > Chordata > Mammalia > Carnivora > Herpestidae > Suricata > Suricata suricatta. The sequence continues at coordinate 108,571,549 of NC_043705.1, read as the reverse complement.
CTTGCACGTTCTGGGGGAAAGTGTAAAACGGTGCATCCACTGTGGAAAGCAGTTTCTCAAAAGAAATTTTCTCAAATGTTTCTCAAAAGGCTAACCATAGAATGACCAGATGATTCAGTAATTCTACTCCTGGGTATATACCCCAAAGAATTGAAAGCAGGGACATAAATACTTTTACACCTATGTTTATAGCAACATTATTCACAGTAGTAAAAAGGTAGAAATGACCCAAGTGTCCATCAACAGATGAACGGATGAACAAAATGTGGTATATACATACTACAGAATATTAATCAGCCATAAAAAGAAATTAAGGTTGGAAACATGCTACAACATGGATAAACCTTGAAAAGAATATACTTAATGAAGCACAAATATCAAACAAAGAGACAAATACTATATGATTCCACTTATATGAAGAGTCTGGAAGAGCAAATTCATAGAGACAGAACAGAATAATGGTTACCAGGGACATGAAGGAGCAAGGAATGGGAAGTTATTTAGTGAGTACAAAGTTTCTGTCAGGAAGAGGAAAATATTCTGGAAATGGATAGCAATGATGGTTCTGCACCATCGTGAATGTACTTACTGTCACTGGATTATATATTTAAAATAGTTACTTTATACATTAATGGTAAAGTTGATGTTACATATATTTTATCACAATAAAAAAAAGTTTATATGGACGCATCTGGGTGGCTCAGTCAGTTAGGCATCTGACTTGGGCTCAGGTCATGATCTCACAGTTTGTGAGTTCAAGCCCTACATCAGGCTCCATGCTGACAGTTCAGAGCCTGAAGCTGCTTCAGATTCTGTCTCCCTCTCTCTCTGCCCCTCCCCTGGTCTGTCTGTCTGTCTGTCTGTCTGTCTGTCTCTCTCTCTCAAAAAAATAAATAAATAAAAGTTTATATGGATGGCCACATATAGGATTCTATATCAGGCCCCTGTGTTGGAGGCAGGTTGGACTGGCTGATTTTAAGTCACTTTCTTATCTATAGGCAATGATCTGAACATACTCTTAGAACATGGATTCTTTATCAACCACATCCTTGACATTAGAACCATCTCCCCTATACCACCTTTCCTCTTATGGGAGAAAAAAACAGATTCAGGGTATGTGGTGAACACCTCTGGCACCAGAGAATGTGAATTTCAAATCAAATGGGAATATCAGGGTCAGAGATTCTCAATTCAATGTTATGGTTCACTTGTGGCATGCCAATTAGGAGCCAGAAATAAGTAAACTTTAAACTGTGAGTGGCAAGCAAAATTTAACATTAGAAGAAGCTTTTCGAACTAAACAGAACTGTCTACTGAACTAGATGTAAGCCCAGTGGTAATTAAAATACATCAGGAATCACTTCAGCAAAATCTGTGTTAGATGGTTGGGTTACCTTGGATATCATCCAACCACTCCCTGTCAACCTCTACCAGGCATGTCTCACCTGGCCAAAGAGCTATCCACTCCACTAAATTGGTTCTTTGACACTTATTCTTGTGAGAAATTTTGCTTTCTTTTCTCTTTTGCTTCTTTCAGTGATCTCTTGATCTATTAATAAAGAAACACCACACAGCTATTGGCTCTGTGTACCATTTTATCTGCTCTTGATAAAAGAAAACTTGGGACAATAATTCTGGGTAATTTCCACATAGGTCAGTGTATGTGAAAATGGATTATGAATGATAAAGTAAAGTATAAATAAAGAATCATTGTTAGTAGTAGTATCAGAAGCCTGCAGAGGGACAATAGCCCATGGAAATTTTAGGTTTGTTTGTCACATCATCCAGAACAATTGGTTTCAAGGTCACACACACACACACACACACACACACACACACTATACTTTCTTAGGAGTCAAGAATACTTCTATCTTTTTTTGCATTGGACATGTTAATAACAGCTGTGTAACTTCCACAAGCCTCAGTTTCTTCATGGATCAGTTAAGGAAGTTAGACTAAACATCTCATTTGTCAAATATGTATTGATCGCCAACCATATGCCAAGCACTGTGCTAAACACAGGACCGCAGCAGTAAAGAAAGTGACAGAGACCTGACATTCATGGAGTTCACACTATTAATGGAAAAGGACAACAAGCAAGAGCACAGCTAAGGAAATATAATTGGTGATCAGTACTTCAAAGTGATACTCTCAGACTTTAATGTTCATGTACATTTACTGGGGATCTTGTCAAAATGCAAGATCTGATTCTTTTGACCTGGGGTGGGGGCTGGGGTTCTGCTCATGCCTGCTGGCTCATGAATCACATTTGGGGTTATAAAACTATCAAGGGAAACTGCACGACGGTGGATGGAGAGCAACTAGATTAGAGAGAAGCGAGGTACCCAGGCAACATGGGAAGCGATGGTTAGCTGAATTGTGATACATGCAGAGGATCCACGAGTTGAGGAGCCAGGAGAAGAGCAAATGCAAAGGTCCTAAGATAGGAAGGATGTTTTGTGTTTACCATTGGAGGGGCATGAGCAAGGAATAAAAATTCTGGGGTGGGCTCTAAAAAACAGCCAGAAGCCAGATCCCTTGGGCTTTGTATGCACTGCTGAGAAGCTTATGTTCTATTAGACAATAAACGAGAATGCAGTGAAGTGATTTAAGCAGAAAAGTAGCCCTGGGGATGTAAATGTGGGAGAAAGTAAGTGAACCTGTCAGGGCCCCTTGCCAAAGCTCATGTAAGTGATGGCAGTGGCTTGGAGTAGGGTCGCGGCTGTGGGTGGAATAAAGGTATATTTGGGAAGTAAAGGGATAGGTAAGAATAACAGATCGAAGGACAGATAAGAAGAAATGGAAATTACATTCTGAATTGCTTACCTGAGTAATGAGATAGGAATTTAATGAGATGAGAAAAACATGTGTATGAGATACCTATAAGACATTTAAGTGAAAGGGCACCTGACTGGCTCAGTTGGAAGAGCCGGTGACTCTTGATATTGGGGGTTGTGAGTTCAAGTTCACAATCGGGGATGTAGAGAGTACTGAAAAAAAAATTTAAAGACATTCAAGTAAATGTGTCGAAGAGGCAATTGGATATGTGTATGTGGAGTTCAGAAGGGATGGCTGTGAAGGCGATACATGCACTTGGCATTTCCAGCATTTGGTGGGATTTAGAGCCCAGGGGAGGGATGCAATCACCCAAGAAGAGGGCCAGGGGCTTGGTGAACTCCAGGACTGAGCCATGCAGGAGAAGGAGGAACCAGAGAGGGGAAGGAGACAAAATGCCCATGGATTTCTGAGGAACATCAGGTGAGTGTGGAATTGTGGAAGCTGAGAGTGAAGAAAACATCCAGTGGAACAAGAGAAGTGTCCCCTCCATAGGTCCCCAGCAATAGCACAGAACCACTCTGGGAGGGAGGGGGACCCAGGAGGCAGGGCAACTAGAGCAGTTCTTCTGTTTCTTTTTATGCATTGAATTTTGCAATAAAACTCTGTTTGGTAAGAGGCCTCCCTCACCAGATCCATGCTCTCTGGAGAATGCGCCTCCTCTCCCATTCCTTGTAAGTCCCAGTTCCAGGGGAAGATCGTTCCTACCTTAGGACCTTTGCATTTGCTCTTCTCCTGGCTCCCCTGTAAATACACAACAGCACATCCACCCAGGAGCCCAGGAAGTTCAAAATATACCCTATAAAAGGTTTCCTTCACCCATCATGCCCACCACTGCATGGTCCCCTGAAAGAATTGCAGGTAAATTAAAAAAATTTTAATGTTTTTTATTTATTTTTGATACAGAAAGAGACAGAGCATGAGCATGGGAGGGGCAGAGAGAGAAGGAGACACAGAACCAGAAGCAGGCTGTAGGCTCTGCACTGTCAGCACAGAGCCTGATGTGGGGCTCGAACCCACAAACGTGAGATCTGACCTGAGCCGAAGTCGACACTTAACTGACTGAGCCAGCCAGGCGCCCCATCAGGTAAATTAGAAAAGACAGTATTTATTTTCTTGCCAAATGTCAGCACAAAGGATGCAAACAAAGAGAGACCCTAACTAAAATTGGATTGTTTTTCTGGTGTAAATTTTAATGACCTTAAATGTAATGACCTCTGGTTTGTCCATAAAGAGAAGACTGTATTGACCAAGATGGCCATACCTTTCTGCTTGGCTTGACTAAACTTTAGATAGACTTCTCCCTGACTCTAGGTTCTAGTTTACCTTTTCTTTCAGAATTTTCTTTATTTTTTTTTAATTGAGGGGTACCTGGGTGGCTCAGTCGGGTAAACATCCGACTTGAGCTCAGGTCATGCTCTCATAGTTCATAAGTTCGAGCCCCGCATCAGGCTCTGTGCTGACAGCTCAGAGTCTGGAGCCTGCTTCAGATTCTGTGTCTCCCTCTCTCTCTGCCGCTCCCCCACTCACACTCTGTCTTTCTCTCTCTCTTAAAAATAAATAAACATTAAAAAAAGTTATTAAAATCAAAACATGGTTAACACACACTGTTATATTGGTTTTAGTATCGCACAGTGAGTCAATGTTTAGATGCATTATGAAATGCTCACCACTGTAAGTGTAGTTTCAATCTGTTACCACACAAACTGATTACACTACTATTGACTACATTCCCTATGCTGTACTGTAGATCCCTGTGACTTAATTTACTGGAAATTTGCACCTCTAGATCCTCTCCACTTATTTCACCCATTTCCTCCCGCCGACCCTGGCAACCACCAGTTCGTTGTCTATACTTATGAGCCTGTTTCTGATTTGGGTTTTTTTCTTCATTTATTCTGTATTTTAGATTCCATATACAAATGAAATCATATGGTGTTTGTCTTGCTCTGTCTGATGTACGTCATCTAGCATTTTATCCTGTAGGTCTATCCACATTGTCACAAATGGCAATATTTTATTCCTTTTTGTGGCTGAGAATATTCCTTGTATATATGCCACATCTTCTTTATCCATTCACATATCAGTGGTAGCTTAGGTTTCTTCTATATCTTGGCTCCTGTAAATAAGTTGCAATAAATATAGAGGGGCACGTATCTTTCTGAATTAGTGTGTTTACTCTCTTTGGGTAAAGACCCAGATGTGAAATTACTGGATCATATGCCATTTCTATTTGCAGTTTCTTGAGGATCCTCCATACTGTTTTGAATAGTGGCTGCACTAATTTACATTCCCACCAACACAAGGGTTCCCTTTTTTTCCCCACAAGTTCGCCAGCACTTGTTATTTCTTGCCGTTTGATACTCACCATTCTGACAGGTGTGATCTTAGAGCATTTACTTTAGAAAACTTGTCATTGTAGATGATTTCTCTGGCCCTTTGGGATAGAAATATTTTTAAAAGCCTCTTTTCAGTTTTACAAGCTAGAATGGCCTTCCACATGGACCTAACAGCCGTCCCTTTGAAACGCTATCATTAAGGAATACAGAGTCCCTATCTCCCACTTTCTGTGGGAGGGTAGGAGCCTATGTCCAGTGGATGCACTGCTCCAAATTATAAAACGACTCCTGTTTCCTTTGGGTAAGGCCATATACCAAATGCAGATGGGCTGTAATTCCCACCCCCCACTCCACTCCTGGAAACCTCTCCTGCCCTCTGCTTTAGTGAAATTGAGTTCAGACTGGATCCTGGGTTCTCTCCCCAAAAGCAACAGTGTTGAAAAGAGTCATCCTCTTCTGTTTCATTTTCTCCAGTGCAACTTTTGCTTTGACAGTATACATCATTTTTACAACTAATGATGTTGTGTGAGTACTGGCTTTGTTATCTTCATTGGTTGCCATGAACAAAATCCACAACATTCAGGAGACTTAAGCTCAGATAATATTTACACTGGTAATATTTCTTCTGTTAATGTATAAATGCCTTTTTAGGTAAAGTAGAAATGGCAGAGCCTATAAGAATGTTAACGGTTTTCCTCTATACCAATACCTTCATGAGCAGGACGCAAACTTTTCAAAGCATATGTCATTTTCTTTAAATATATGCACATTTTTGTCCTGGGTTTCATGACAGCCTAATGTACAAACAATGGCCAGATCCTACATAATAGGAAAACTCTAACTGCCAATATTTGCAGCAACCAGTCCAGAAAGGTTGGGACTTATTCAATGGCTCTGTTTCTTCCCTCCTACCTGCTTTCAGCTGAAGACCAACCACAGAAAGCCAAACATGCCCCCCAAACCAATTACATGAGAGCCCCTCATTTCTTTTTAGCTCACTCTCTTGTTTCCCTATGCCAACAACCTCCAGTCAGAGAACAGATGAAGCCCCATTGTTTTCACCATAAGCTTTTCTACCCTCTTGCCTGACTTTGAGTCTTTGCAGACTGTGAGTAGGGATGGCCAACCCCCTTGCTGTAGCCTCTGCTGACTGCCTCTGTCCTCATTCACGTGTTAGTTCCTTTCCACATTCTAGATATGTTCTAGGTATTACACTTACTCTGGGTTCTTAATGGTAAGTTTTCAGATCTTCTGGTTAGCTTTTTTTTTTAAGTATGCTTTTATTTGATCAAAAATGTTTTTTCCCCAGAAAAACTAAATATGATAATTCATATAAAACCATTCCCTAGTAAAAGCATCAGAGCAGTGATGCTCCAAAATCACCAGGGAATGTCAAAACTTGGTTAAAACATCGATTTCTGGATCCACCCACATCGTTTCTAATTCCGTACATCTGGAGTGGCCCCAAATCTGCATTTCTAACAGGTTCTTAGGTGATGCTGATGCTGCAGGTCTGGGGACCACACTTTGGAAGCACCGGACAGGATGCCTTCTATCCCAGCCCTCCTGTCTTCATTGCAAATCACTTTCTTTCGCTCCCACGTTTGGAACTTCCTGCTTGGAAGAGAGGGAGATTCTGACACTGATTTATCGAGCACCGACTATATGGCAAACGATGCACGGGGGAGGTTTTCCACACTGCCTCGCTTCATCTTCTCAAGTACCGTGTAATCTAATATCATGATGTCTTCTTTCTGAAGAGACTGGTGCTCAGCATGTCTGGGAAACTTAAGCTCCTGTAACTACCAAGTGATGCACCTGGGACTTAAACCTATACACTGATTCCAAGCCCAGTGCTTTCCCCATTAAATTCTAAACATGCTCATTTGAGATTAAATACAATCCCTTAAGAAAAAAAAAGACATGCTAAAGTTTTACTTTTTGTCTACACACTTAATATCCAACATCTGATGATGACAGTTTAATATGTCTTGTGAAAATATGCTGGCTACAGAAGTTAGTAGGGATAATGAATTCTTTACAGGAGGAAAATGAGGCAAAATGGAGTTTCTATGCAATTCTTTTAAAAATCTTGTTTCTGATTGTTTTTGAGAGTGGGAGGGTGGTGCTGGTGTTTGATGCAGAGTTGATGAAGGTTAGGTATTTTTCAAATGCAAACCTGTGGAGGAAAATTCTAGTGGCAAGCTTTTAACAGGCTTTTTAAGGGCCTCAGAGATTACACATGTGGGGCATAAGAAAAACTTCAAAGCCCAAAGAGGCTCTGTCTATATAGAGTATAATGGGAGTTCAAAGCTGCAAGGAATACAAAAGGTATCAGGATCAGAGACACTGTTATCTGAGGCCAAGCCTGAAGGCAAACTTCAGCCAGGACCGATGTGACAAGGTGAGATCCACATTGGGGAAGATTCTCAGGGCTGTGCAGTATGTTAACAACCAGGGCTTCCTATCTTTTTGGAAATAAAATGCTAAATGATAATGTCAGTAAATTACACCTTAGAGATGAGTCTCACTTTAAGAAAATCCATTCTTCTGGGATGCCTGGTTGGTTCAGTTGGTTAAGCGTCCAACTCTTGATTTTGGCTCAGGTCATGATCTTACAGTTCATGAGATCAAGTCCTGTGTCAGGCTCTAAGCTGTCAATGCAGAGCCTGCCTGCTTGGGATTCTCTTTCTGCTCCTCCTTCAAGCATGTACATGCTTTCTCTCTCAACATAAATAAACTTAAAAAAAAAAACCCATCTTCCAAAATCGGAACTGAGTGAACAGCTTAAAATATAATTCTTTTATGATATAGTTTTTATCCACATGCAAATTCAGTATAAGGCCTCTGGTTTGTTTTGCAAGTATCTCTTTCCCCACAGTTGTTTAGGGTACTCAGGGCTCACCAGGTACAGAAATGTGTTCTTTTCGAATAAGACAAATGGTATGTTTTCAGTATTTGGCTGGTCATTCCCTTGAAATTATTCTTGTGGTTATAAGAAATCCAACCCAGGGGGAAATAAAACTGTGAGCCACATGAGGCCTCTCCCCTGTAGTCAATCATTTACCCCAAGGATAAAGGCTCAAGGAAAAGCGGAATTTCCCATACTCTGATAACAACCTGCTCCCCATCCTTCTGCTACATTTGGCCCCTATCACTGGGAACCAGTTGCTAATGGATCCAGCATCGCATACTTCACCAGGGTCCAGGCTTGTTGTTGCTAAGTATGACTTCTCATCTATGCTCTGATGGAGTAAAAATTTTCTGCTTGGAAGAAAGAAGAAATTGCTGGGGGTTGCTCTACTATGGAGGTAGCCCAACAATGGCTGGGGGGTGGGGCAAATCCAGCCCACCATCTGTATTTGTGAATAAAATTTCCCTGGAACACGCTCAAACTCAATCACTTTTGTATCTTCTATGGCTGCTTTCTCCTGCAAAGGCAGGGTTCAGTAATTATGATGGAGACTGTATGAACTGCAAGAGCTAAAGCTATTTTTCCTGGTCCTTTATGAAACTAGTTTGATGATCCCTGTTCTTCTGGAACCAGAAATAAGTTTGGTCTAAAGAAGAATATGGCAGGGGACTTTTAGATCTCTAAGAACCTCCAAAAAGAAACCCATTTAACTGGGGAGTTTTTTATTCTTCTGGATTTTTTTGCTAAGTGAAAAGAAGCATCCTTCCACTTGAGCACACCAGAAACTAGGCATCTTACTCCATTTTTCTTCCTTTCCCTAAGCTGCTACCTACTCTAAGTACTTTGTAGATCTCTTCGCTCCTCTCCAGTCTGCTGTCACTGCCCTAATGAAGGTCTTTCTCTTGTCTTTGCAGAGACTACAATGGGTCGCTCACATCCTACTGCTTATTCTGCCTTCAGTTACCAGTCTATCAAACAGCTTCAGTTTAATACCTCTAAAATTGAACTCTTAGTTTCCCCCACCTCAACTCTGCGTCCCATCTCAATAAGCAGCCTCTTTTTCCATTCTTGGGCCAACCAGCTTAAAGTAATTCTTAGTAAGCCTCTTTTTCTCATATCTCACATACATCAACAAATCCTGGGAGCTCTACCTTAAACCATGTCTCCTGCTTCTGACTATTTCCCTGCTCTTTAGACCATTACCACCCTCATTTAGACCACCTCATGTCTCACCTGGGTGATGGCAAAGGCCTTTCAACTGGTGTTTCTGCTTCTATGATTTTCCATAATACAACCCATACTTCATCCAGAGACAGAATGAGCTTGTAATATGGTTAGGTTGGAACGTGTCACTTCCCTAATCACACTCACGGTAATACCCAGCACCCTTACCATGGCCTAAATGGCTCCACGAAGCTGCCTCTTGGCTGTTCTACCACGTTCTCTTTTCCCATGTGCTCCAGTTGTAAAGGCTTCCTCACTATTCCCAAAAGGAGCCAACTGGGGTTCCCACCTCAGGGTCTCTCATCGGGTGCTGCCTCCCACTGGATCTTTCGGATCAAAACTACTCACTTCTTCATTCAAGCCTCTGCTCAGATCTACCTCTGAAGAGATGACGTTCCAGACCACCAAATTTAACACAGGACCTGTCTCTCATTTCCTATTCCCCTGCTCGCATGGCTGATTTTCAGAGCTGTTTCACAGCTGACACACTAGAATGTCTTGAATGTAATCCCACTGTAAGCAGGAACTTGGTCTGTTATGTTCAGTGGTGTATCTCTAGTGCCTAAAACAGTGCCTGCACATACCAGTACTCAAAAAGATGAATGGATTAATGAATGATTGGATAAATAAATGAATGAATGAGTCACCTTTTAATTGGTCATCTGCCTTGACTCTTCCTCTTCCCAACCATTAGCTGCACTGAAGTTAAAAACGTTTCACTTTGTTTTTTTTCCCAGAAGGAACTAACTCCCTCCCCTTATCAGTCCCAAATCCTGTAATGTCGGGAAAATACCAGATGTGACTTTATTTAATCTGGTCCCTGCTTAGCTCTCCACCTCGATGTCTGACTGTTCCATAGCCAGCTCTACCACAGAGCAGTGCTCAAATACCCCCTCACAGAGGTGAGGAACACTTGTTTAGCCCCTTTCTCTCCCTCCCCTTCTATACCCGGCAAGCTCTTGCACATCCCTTGGGGCTCTGTTAAACATCTTGTTCTCTGGGAAGCTCCAAGAACTTCCTCTTCCTGTAGGTTTTACAGCACCTATGCTTACATATCATAGCTTTTATCACACTGTATGTTAATTATTCATTTAAATATATTGTCATCTCAACCATATTGCCTATTCGTTTAGGCATCTATAGCACCTAGCACAATAAATTATTAAGTTATAACAGTAATAAATTATGACAACAAATTATATTAATAAATATATTAAACAAGTTAAAACAAATGTACAAGTTAACCCTGGCCCGAAAGATGCTCAAACCCTAGCAATCAATATTAAGGTGTATTTTGTTTTGTTTTGTTTTCTTCAACTCAGCATTTCTTCTTAATCTGCATCTAAACCACTCTATGAGTCAGATGTACTAGGGCCGCCAATCATTTCTTTGAGTTACAACTTACATAATTATTGACATCATATGCAGACTACCAATAATTAACTATTTTCCCCAGAGACTATCAGAAGCCTTTCCCATGTACTCTAAAGGCTGACAATGCTTTTAAATCTATTTTTAGTCACCTCCTGGGCACTGGAGTTGCTGTGAGGAAATACACATAAAACACTCAGGATATCACCTGGCATGTACTACATGCTCAATAAGTGATAGCTATTATTATTCATCTCTTCTGTTTATTTCAAATATACACACATGACATTCACATGCGTCCTGGTCCTCTAACTCCACATAGCCAGACACACAGCCTGGTTGATGACTGATCATTATGACAAATGTTGTAATTTGGCTGGGGGCTGTTGAAAGAACAACTAAAAATACAGTCCAGAGAAAAGTGATAATGAGTAAGAATAAACTGGAATTTTTCCAAACACAGCTAGGAGAAAAGCAGATGTGACAGCTCAAAGAAGGAAGAGAACGTGCGGGAAGTTCACAGGAGCGGGGATGGAGTTTGGAAGGCGGTGTGCCAGTGTAAGAATTCAGGGGCATATCAGGCTGCCACCAGTGAGGGGTAGCTAGTAACTTGAAGGGGCCTGAGGTTTTTAAGAGAAAGATTATGCATTCAAGCCCACCGTCATGTGCACGTCCACTCACACCTATGCGCCCTGTCACGAGTCCCTAAAGGCAGGCTGGGGAGTGATGGGTGGGGGGAAGGCAGGGCGGACAGTAACTGTGGGATCACTGGATTCTCTACCTGGATGGCAACAGGCATCCCTAGAACAGAATGCTATAAAGTCAGCTCGCTTAAAGATGACTGCTTGCCATTCCACCCCGACAAACCTAAAAACTGTCCTGCGGTTCACAAATGCATGTCCAAACACACGTATAGACAAATGTAGAAAGAGCCTCAAAATATTCATGCTTCAATCATCCCACTTCTAAGATTTCATCTTTAAAAATATATTATTAGAGCTGCTCTTAAAGACGTAGGTATATTATGACTCATAATCATATTGCTTATAATTGGGAAAATTGGAAATAACCTAAATATCTAAATTTAGGTATCGGTTACCTAAACAGTTTCTTCTTTATTTGATACTTACACGACCATGATAATCTGGGTTTGAAAAGAATATTTAACGACAGGGGAAAGTTCTTATAAACATTGTTCAGTACTAAATGCAGGTATGAAACAGCAGAGCATGAGTTCAATTTTCTATAAAATGGTGTTTACATATGGGTCCAGAAAAACACCTACTGAGATATTAGCTTGTGACTGTTTTCTGAAAACCATAAAAAAAAGACTAGTAGGAGGAGCGATTATCTTCCTCCTCCATCCCAACAAGAGAACAAAAACTTGTGTTTTATTGGTCATGTTGGTTATGGGTTTTTAAGGTGCAGGGCTGAAGGCAGAAGCTTCTGGCACCAGGGCATAATCACCTGACCTACGGGCAGAAACAGCCAACTAAGGAAGAGGGAGGTTTCTGGAGCCATGAGATAGAGAAAGCAGGGGTCTGCAGACTCCAAAGCCAGCAGGAAGGAACACAGCAGTTCTGCTCAGCACCCGCAGAGACCAATCACTAGGATCAAAGACCCCAGGGTCAAGGTTCACATAGAAGCAAGAAGGCCTCCTGCCTTCCAGGGACCCGGTACAGGTAGACAGCTGTCCTAGCAGTGATGGCCACAGCAGACTGAAATGCAAACGGCCCAACTTGGCCCAGAGAAAAGAGGTACATAAAAGGTGTGAGATTGAATTTCCCCTCGAGGTCCATCCTGAAGGGTTCATTAAAAAGCTAACTAATGTGGAGACTCAAAGAAATGTGGCATTTTATATGCCTGAATTTTATGGAGTAAAATTCAAATGCAAGCTTGGTAAGTATCTGAAATGCTAACACATATATTCACACATATGTACAGATAAATGATTCATATACAGTACCTAATATTTATTTATGTAATAATATATACCATATTATATATAACCCATATATTAAAGTTATCTCAAGGTACTGACACTCTAGAAAAACTTGAATTACTTCTTTATACTTCTCTATGACTTCCCATTTTTCCTCACCAAATGTGTAACATGTTCCTAATTATTTTTTTCAAAACCCAGTGCCTATTATCTAGCTCTGCTCATAAAATTGCCTTGACAAGTATATTGAATCCTCAAGTATTGTTTCTCCAGCTGATTCTGAAATGCACCAATGTGTGCTTAATTTAAGAAGTTATTAATTGCAAATGTAGTTTATAAGCTGTGGAGTTTTACTTAAAGGAAAAGATTCCTTCTCAGAGTTTGTCCATCCACCTGAGGCATCTATAAAAAAAGAATGACTTCAATGCTTTTTATGTATTTTCCTCCACTTATCCACAGGAGTTTGGATGTGTCCAGTTTCCTCCCGAATCTGACCACTTCTCAGCAGTGGCACCACTAATATTAGTCCAAGTCATCATCATCTTTAACACAGTCTCTTGCAATCCACTCTTATCTTTGATCCCAAGCCCCTATGGCCTTTTTTCTATCCAAAAGCCAGAGTTATTGGTCTGAAACTTAAGCAGACGGTGTGTGCTTCCTACCCAGCCCAAAATCCATCGATAGCTTCCCAGCCCATGAAGAAGAGCTGAAGTTTCTACCAAGACTGCCTCCTAAGAGCCTTCTCCCTATTTCTTGAATATATCAAGTGCACTCTGAACTTTGCACCCACTGTGTTTTCCTCCCAGAAACTCTCCCCCAGATAGCCACTATGTTTCCTCCTTGAGGGCTTTCCTGACCACCCCAACGAACATAACACACCCTGGCATTCTCAGATTCCCTCCACGGCTTTATTTTCCTTCATGGCATTTATCTAACATAGTGTATGTTCTTTTGTGGGTTTTTTTTGTTGTTGTTTTGTTTTTTTTTGTCTATGGACTACCTCCCCATCAACAGCTTGTAAGCACTATGAAAGCAGAGTTTTGTCTGTTTTCTTGGCATACAGTAGGTGCAGCCGTCCCCTCATACCCATGGCTTCACTTATGTGGTTTCAGCTACCTGCAGGCAGTGGCAGTCTAGGAGCATATGGCCCTCCTCTGACACATGGTCATTGGTCAATAGTAGCTAACACTGCATCACGATGCCGACGTCATTTACCTGACTCCATCCTGTTGTGTAGGCATTTTACCATCTCAGCATCATCATAAGGAGGGTGAGTGCAGTACAATAGGATATTTTGAGAAAGGAAGGCCACATTCACATACATTTTATTACAGTATATTGCTGTAATTGTTCTATTTTATTTTTAGTTATTGTGATTAATTTCTGATTGCGCCGAATGTATAAACTTCATCATAGGTATGTATATACAGGAAAAACATAGTCGCCATAGGGTTTGGCACTATCCATGATTTCAGACATCCATTGGGGGTCTTGGAATGCACTGCCTGTGAATATGGGAGGACTGCCATACTCACCAAATACAGGTTGTTGGGAAAATGTCATGTAAAATGATGAGAACTAATTTTCACCCATCAGATTGGGAAAACGCTAAGTTTTCAATCATTGGAGCTGCTAAGGATATGCCCAAAGGGCACTCATGGGACTAGCTGTGGGCAGATACGCTGGCAAAGTTTTGTGGGTGCTACTTTGGCAAAATCTTTGAAAATTCTGAATGCACATTTTTCACATATCTGTTCTAGGGAAATGCTTGTACACCAGCGTAGCTGTGTGTGAAGAATGAACACGTGAGGGGCATCTGGGAGGCTCAGTTGGTTGAGCGTCTGACTTTTGATTTTGGCTCAGGCTCATGTTCTCATGGTTCTTGAGTTTGAGCCCTGCATTGGCTCTGTGCTGACAGTGCAGAGCCTGCTTGGGGTTCTCTCTCTCCCCTCTGTCTCTGCCTCTACCCTGCTTGCTTTCTCTCTCAAATTAAAAAAATAAACTTAAAAAAATTTTTTTTGAAGAATGAGTATTTGAAAATGGTATAAATGTTCACCATTCCAGGAATGACTAATTCAATCATAGCCTTGGATACCCTTAAGTATTATGCAGACATTAAAAGGAATAAGAAGGAATCCACATACATGTAATGCAAAGTATAAAGACAGGTATTGACTTGATAAACTGTGGACTCAGGGCAGGGGCTGTGGGATCAGAGAAGGAAGGGGTAGCTATTTTATCAGGAGGAGATTTTGATTGTAATTTATACCACAAGTAGTTGGGTCACAGGCACACAGGTATGTTTATTTTTTTCAGTAGCTGTTGCTATATTTGAGATATTTTATTTTTAAAATAAAAAAGACTTATAGACACACTCACATATCATTTCAGATATAAACAATGAAATCACAAATAAAATATTAATAAAATAATATCTACCAGATACATGGTTAAGTGAAAATCCATAAACCAATACATATGATATGATACCACAAGAGTCTGAAGGAAAATAAAAACAGATGGAGAGAGACATGTGCAAATATGCAAACTCAGAGATTATGGCCAATAGATTGTACAACCAATTGTTAACCATAAATATTGGGGCAGGGAGGGGGAGGGTATCAGGAAGCTTTTCCATTTGGGGCATTATTGGAGTTTTAAACTACAAGAATATATTGATGTATTAATTGTTCAACTGAAGACTAAGGAAGTACTACATCCTCTCTTGTGAATCCGTCTTCTCTTGCATTCATACAAACTCACAACTTGGTTGCTTCACACTAGATGGTTAAAGCACTGTTCCTGCCAAACAGGTCATACATAAGAGCATTCATTTCTCTCAGCAGTTGGGTGTGAGGTTTGTTCTGACTAGAAAACAAATAAACTCACTGACTCGACTGCCTTGCCAAGGAATGTCAGCTTAGCTACAGGCATAGGTGTGGTCACGTGCTCCGTCAACCATCCCTCTGTCTACTCAGTCACTTGTGCAAGCTCGCACCAGAATATTTGAGGATCCGTTCTATTTCAGTCTCTGAGAAGGGAACAGAAGCATAGCTCCTTCCCTCAGGGAAGCTCAGAAGCCTCCAGAGTAGACATGACTCCAGTAATTGCATGTATGTGTAAAATTACAGTTGTTTGTAGAAGCTGCAAGAAGAGGTGCACATGGTGGTGTTGACGCCGGTGGAAGATCAGAAGACACTTTCTTCAGGGAGCGATCATTGAGCTGATTTAAAAAAGGAACAGAAGGTGACTGAAAAGGAGGCAGGGAATGTCAGGACCCTGGGCTGGGTGTGCAGCATTGAGACCGACACGGTTTACTTCAGCAGTTGAAGGAAGACCGACATGACTGGAATACAGGGAGCCAGAGAGGCACCATTAGATGAGGCCAACAGGGTCACATTGAGAGGGCACTGGAGGCTGGGCTAAGTTCCTACATCTTCATCATGGCTTTCGTGGGGAGTCACAAACTATTTTAAGAAGGATCAGAGTTGAATTTTGATATGTTTGATGTGTAGAAGGACAACTATAGTTTGGGGGGCTTTTCTGTTTGCTGTCTGTTTTTGAGACTGACCTTTGGCTGCAGTAATTAAAGAACCTTTCCTTGCAGGTACTTCAGTCAACTTCTCTAGAACATAGTTCTCAGTAAAAGAGGGACCACCCACATAGAAGCCGTTTGAGAGATTTTGTGGGGCATGAGATTGTGGTCTGAGGAGCACTAAAGGCATTCATGGGGAGGATGGGTAACATTTTAAGAGAAGATATCTCATTAAAAAAAGTCAGTCTCCATTCTCCATGATTCTAGAATGTCCTGTCAGCCATTGGTGTAAGTGAAAATTTTGCCTAGAAGTACCTAATTTAGAACGTAACTCCTTTTACACATAAACACAATTAATGTTTTGCATGTTAATTTACATACACTGAATGAAGGGAAGATTGTGCTTTCATTTTGTTCCGAACAACTATTCTCCACATGTCATCAACAGCAATGCCACTCACGGTCCTGCTGTTGCCAACACAACACACATGTCCTGGACGTCTTTGGTAGTTGTTGCAGTCCTGGTGATTTGACACACAACTGCAAGTATTGTATTTTCTCCTATAAACGAGCCAGAGCATTTACATAATGAATACACATTCTTTTATCATAAATCACTTCTGTTTTATTAATTTTTTTTGTATTCCAATTAAGGCATTATGTGGATAATTTGTAAAATTGTGTATGGAGTATATAAATCATGGATTTCATTTCAGCATAGTCCAAGGTATTACAAAATAGTTATTTAAAAAGGGCAGGGTAGTAGTTGATCTGATATGATTGAAAATTACTGGTCTAGAAAAGCATAGTAACTTTCAAGAGCCTGGCTGCTTTCTCTCCTTGAACTTCAGCGGTCCTGTCTCAGATGTATGCACTGAAGTGTTCGTGATTTATCAATCCTGGACATACACAGTTAAAGATCAGCGAAGGTCAGAGGTTGGAAAGAGCTAAGCAGAGGCAGAGGCAGCAGACTATTTCTCCATCAAGAAAATTAGAAAGATCTGCTCAGTTTCCATCTCTTCTCATTCACAGCCCCGAAGGATTTTAACAGCTATAATTCACATCTTCCATGAAAAGCTGTATTTCATTATCTAATGAATATCTAATTTGACAAGATTTGCAAATCAGGTTTGTGGAATTCTGTGTCTGTGTGTGTGCGCGCACGCGTGTGTGTGTGATTCTTTCTCAGAATAATTTATGGGGTAGAAATGCTTCTATGCACTAGAAACTGCTGAGAAAGAAAATTAACGTGGTTAGCTTGAAAATAAATGCTCAGCTGCAATATGTAAGGTAATGTAATATAATGTAATGTACTATAATGTAATTAGGGTGTCCCCTTAGGGTTGACTGTGGCAGCTTTCCAATCCTTCAGGCCTCTTTGGTCTCTCTGCTTTAATAATAGTGGGGCAAAGAATAGCTGTCATTATCTGGGTGCCGCCATGTGCCAGAAAGAATATGGCTTCTGAAGCATTAACTTCTTCTGTTGTCACAACGAGTCTGTGGAGACAGGTGCTACTACTGTATCCAATCTTCTGATGAAGAAACTGAGGCTCAGCAATTTGAACTGATGTTCCCAAACTCACATACCTAGTAAGCAGTAAATTCAGGATTTGAACCAAGGTGTCCCTCATTCCAAAACACATGATGTACAATGTACCTATGATGGATGTTCTAAAATATTAAAGAAAATTTAATAACCATGGTATAACTTATAAGGATAATCTGAAAGTTAAAAGAAGTAATCTGGAATAGAAATTACGGTAAATATTTATCTCCTTAAAAAATGTTCTGAGAACTCCTTTGAGAAGTACGGACCCCTAACTCTGCTCTCCTCCAGTGAGTTTGTGGTCCACACTTCCTCAGATATTCACTCCAAGGCTGAATCCTTGAACTTTTCATTACCAATAACTATAACACCCAAAAATTGTGCTTTCAAATGTCTTACTGTCCAGCCATTTCCTATCTTTTTTAAATTGTATTTTATTTAGTTATTTATACTTTAGAAAGAATGCAAGCAGAAGAGGGACACAGGGAGGGAGAGAGAGACAGAGGCAGAGACAGAGAATCCCAAGCAGGCTCCATGCTCAGTAGAGTCCGATGCAGGGCTCGATCCCACAGCCCTGAGATCATGACCTGAAACCAGATCAAGAGTCGATGCTCAAGTGACTGAGCCACTTAGGTGCCTTCAACCATTTCCTAATTTTAGAACTCATCCCAATAGCACTCTGGCTCCAGCAATTCTTTGATTCTCTCACAATATTTAATCCACTGATCCAAAGCAAACCTTTTCCACCATCCCACACCCTAGCCAGGCACACCCTAACCAGGTTATGGGATCTTAAAGGTATGGATGCTAAAGTTTCTAGAAGTCTAAGGATACCCTGAGAATTGTCCTGGATTATGATTATCCACAAACACTCAAAAATATCTAGACAGAGTTAATGAGAATAAAAAAGGCCTTTGAATTAATCCCTGCATCACAAGTAGGGCAGTTGAGGAAGTGTGGATTTCTTTTTTTTTTTTTATTAATAGTTTATTACCAAGTTGGTTTCCATATAACACCCAGTGCTTTTCCCCACACGAGCCCCTCTCCATGACCATCATACCCCCTTCCCATTCCCCCCTCCCTCTTCAGCCCTCAGTTTGTTCTCAGGATTCAAAGGTCTCTCATGATTTACTTCACTCTCTCTCCCAAACTCTTTTCACTCCCTTTCCCCTTCCCATGGTCTCCTGTTAGGTTTCTCCTGTTAGACCTATGAGTGACAACATGTGGTATCTGTCCTTCTCTGCTGACTTATTTCACTTAGCATGACTCCCTCTAAGTCCATCCATTTTGCTACAAATGGCCAGATTTCATTCTTTCTCATTGCCACGTAGTACACCATTGTGTATATATACCACATCTTCTTGATCCATTCATCAGTTGATGGACATTTAGGCTCTTTCCATGATTTGGCTATTGTTGACAGTGCTGCTATGAACATTGGGGTACATGTGCCCCTATGCATCAGCATTTCTGTATCCCTTGGGTAGATGCCCAGCAGTGCTATTGCTGGGTCATATGGGAGTTCTACTGATAGTTTCTTGAGGAACCTTCACACTGTTTTCCAGAGTGGCTGCACCAGTTTACATTCTCACCAACAGTGTAGGAGGGTGCCTGTTTCTCCACATCCTCACCAGAATCTATAGTCTCTTGAATCGTTCATTTTAGCCACTCTGACTGGTGTGAGGTGGTATCTCAGTATGGTTTTGATTTGTAGGGAAACGGGGATTTCAACCTACAAGCCAAGGGGCCCAGAGGCGCTAGGATAGCTAACTCCAATCTTTGAAATAGCCCTATGTAGCTCTAAAGAGTGTGACTAGCGGGGGCGCCTGGGTGACTCAATTGGTTAAGCATCCAACTTTGGCTCAGGTCATGATCTCATGGTTTGTGAGTTCCAACTCGCATCAGGCTCTGAGCTCAGAGCTCAGAGCCTGGAGCCTGCTTCAAATTCCATGTCTGCCTCTCTCTCTGCTCTTCCCCTGTTCATGCTCTGTCTCTTTCTCTCTCTCTCTCAAAAGTAAATAAACATTAAAAAATTTTAAAGAGTGTGACTGGGTCCACTAAGGGGAAATATTGGAGAGTAGAATTCAATTTTAACAAAGAGAAAATAACAAATAGTTTTCTTCTCATTTCACAAATTCAATCCACTTGTAATGTTGAAATGCTATACTGAGGAGGTTTCTGAGAACGGGTTCTCAGTCATCACTGCATCAGTCAGCAAAGGCTAGGATACCCTCTGGTAACAAACAACCTCTACTCTTCAGTAGTTTATAAGAAACATATCCATGGTGGGTAGTCAGGGAGACTCTGCTCATCATGCTTACTCATGGATCCAGACTGATGGAGGAGCCACCATTTTATTCTTATTTATTTATTTTATTTCATCTGTAGATACTTTAATATCATTCTCCTTATGTAACTATAATGCCTTCATCACAGCTCCCCAAATCAACATTCTTTTACATCATTAAATACCCAATCGATGTCTGCATTTTCAAGATTCATCCACACATCATCATGATCTTTTTCTTTTATTTATAGTTTGAACCAGGATAGACATAATCCAAACATGGTGATTAGCTTGTATGCTTTTTTAGAGTTTATTTTCAAGTTAGTTAACATATAGTGTAATCTTGAGTATCTACCAATTTAGATGTTGCCAGTTGCCAGGCCAAAGGGACAAAGAATTGGAGTGGGGGAGGGTGCACATGTATGTCACAAACTGGGAATGAAATGCTCCTGCCTTTCAAGTGACTGAAATCACCTCCACTTAACAACTCATTAGCCAGGATTAGTCACATGGCCCAACCCAGCCATGAGATAGGTGGGATATTTAAACCTACAATGTGCCCAGAAGGAGGAGAGCAGCATATTGAAAATCACAAGAAGCTCAGTGACTGATGGCATTCCTCATGGATCCAGCTAAGACATTGTGTCATTTAAATCGTACTTTTCACTCCTGCTGGAAACTCCAGAGCTGCCCTGCAAACTTCACAATGGAGTGAGCTCCTCAACCTGAGAGGGGTACAAGGAAAGGCTAGAAGACTTGTCGAATCACTATGTTGTACATTTGAAACTAACCTAACATTATGTGTCAATAAGAAAAAAAATCATTAACATGTAGCATTATGGGTAAGAACATTCAATAAAGTTTCTATTTTTTCATTGAAAAAAAGAAAGAAAAATAGAAAAGGTTAGAGGACTATGATCAATGACACCATGAAAGCTATTCCTTTATCTAACAGAAGAGCAGAACAGTAAGAAAGCCATGATTCTAACTTTCTACACTGATCCCTTACCACAGAAATACACAGAACATGGCACCGTGTAACCCTTCACTAGTATAGCTAGATCTTTAGAGAGAAAGAATTAGTTCTCAAACCAGTTAAATGGCCAAGCATCAGGATGAATTTTATTCAATGGAAACAGACCAAAACATGGGCTGACCGTTATTATTCCATCACTGCTTCTCTTCACACACACACGCGCGCGCACACACACACACACACACACACACACACACACTGTCAATTGCATTATCTCTCTTCCTCAGGACAGACAATGATCAGATCAATCAAACAGAAAGCAAAGCAAAGAATTTCTACTGGGAGAAACCCTGATAGCAAGATATGTAGTGCTTCCATTATTTCTTTATACAACCAGAACCTGACTAGCAGCTCCCTCTTGCACTACAGACAGAACAGTAAATGGTTAGGAGAGAAAATGATTTGCTATTCACCCAAGCTCACTAGCATTGGTCAGATTAATCAGTGATAGATAATACATCTCAGAAAAGGCAAATATGCACTAAAGACTGACTCTCTCTCTCTCTCTCTCTCTCTCTCTCTCTCTCTCTCTCTCTCACACACACACACACACACACACACACACACTCAGATGATAGATTTTAAAAATCATCACCTGAATTCAGCCTTCAGTTAGCAATGCTTCTCGGCTATTCCTGTTTAATCCACATAATTCAGAGAGATCAAGGTTATTATTATAATCAAAACTTTCAGATAAGGAACACAGATCCAAAGAGATACATTTCATTTGCTCACTCCTATTTAAGTAGGTCTATATCTTCGGTGCCCAGGAAAGTATCTGAATGAGTGTGTGCCCCAAACTGACTTTCTAATCTATCAAAGTTGACATAATGGGGAAGAAACCACCTCAACATCCTACCAATGCTTCCTCATTGCCAGAGATGATGATGGAATGTTGGGCTTGAGGGACCAAGAGTCCCGCAATTCATGGAACTTCTTGTGTTCTCAGGGAGATTATTTATCTTTGACATTCTACATTAAGTCACATTTCCACCCACCACAGAACTCATTTTATTTTTCATAAATCACCAAGTGACATAAAATAATGTTCTCTGGTTTTTGCTGTTAAAATCTCCCCATAGTGGAGCTGATTACAACATCCCAAGAGAAAGCAGGCATTACGGGATAACTAATGAGTTTGTCCACCTGAGAGTTAATCACCAAGCAACCTAGTAAATGAGCCAAATCATCTGTAGATGTAATGGTTGACTGGCTGGTGGAATTGTGGCTCACAGGTCCAGTCAAGAGACTCTAGGTGCATCTCCTGCCTCTCTCTGTCTCTTCTCACCAATTTGGAGCCATGGCAGGCTCCCTTCAATCTCCAGTTTTGGGGTTTGTATTGCCCTTAATAAAAGGAGGACAAATAACCCTTGGGCAATTACAGAGAGGTCTAAACCTCAACTCAGCCTGCCCGTGACTCCACGTTGGCCCTATCTAAACACCAAAGTTGCACACTAGCTCAGCAATTGGATTCCCTTTTTCTCCTGTACCTGATGCCCAATTTTTTTCTTCTCTCTCCCTCTCTCTTGCTCCCTCTCTGTCTCTGACTCTCTCTTTCCTCCCCCTTCCTTCTCTTTCTAGTCACATGGGTAAAACGTGAACACATTCTTCAGTTAACAAAGTTTGATTATCACTAATTAATATCTGACATGACCATGTGTTGACAGATCTGGAATAAGAGGGCCTTCTTATGAGCTGCTGGAAGGGGCACAGCCACATTGGAGAGGATTCTGGCACTATCTAGTAAAGCCAAGGTGTTTATGCCCTGCAAAACACATGGAGGTACAGAACCTAAAGAAATCCCAGGACACAGCACTCTGTAACTATAAAACCCTGCAAATTATCTAAGTGTTCAACAACATGAAAATCAAATAACAAATTATAGTCATAAAGTAGTCTACTCTGCAGGAGTCAAAAAATGAGCTAAAAATATCACTATTGATACATTTTGCACATATAACCACTGAGTTTTAAAAAAGCAAGTTGCAAAATAATATACACAGTATATAATTTAGGTAAACTTAAAAACATGAAACATTGATATTTTATTAACTTACTAATGATTGGTGTTATTTGGGAATGCATGTTTATGTACTAAGAAGTTTAAAGTAATCCATGGGACAACAGACTTCAAATCCCCGGAGGCAATTACTTCTGTGGAGGTGAACATGGAGGAGTCAACTGTATTTGTTATGCCATTTTCCTAAGCTGGATGATAGTACATGGAAACTCTTTCGATTATACTACATGCTATTTTGTTGGTTTGATCTACTTCATAACACATTCTAAGTACTCTAGAAAAAAAAATGAAACATTTCAAGTAAATTTGAAACTCACTTTGACTACTACCCAACACCTAATCCTCAGCACATTCCAGAGGTATCTACTGTTAGTTCTTTTCTACTCAATATATAGAGCATAGTTTGAACAAGTTTGAACTTTCCATATAAGTGGTGACATAACATGTATACTTTCATTTAACATCTCTCTTGGCCATATAAGTGTTCCTCTGTAATTAACAAAAATAGATTTTCATAGAAATTTAGCAATTTTTTCCCCAGGAAGAGAGGTATAGTGAAGAAAAGAGCCTTTGGAGACATGCCTGAGTTCCAGTTAATGTGTACTATTTATCCAGGGCAAGTTTTTCATATTTTCTGTGTGTTAGGCTTCTCATCATTGAAAAAGAGATAACCTTAAGGACCAACCTCTTAGAATTGTTGGAGGGTTAGATAAAGAAATTGGCATAAAGCAGTTAGAGAAGTTTCTGGCATGTAGTTAGCCCTTGATAAATACTATTATTATTATTATTATCATTATTATTATTTATAGCTATGGTCTATGCCTTGTGAGGAAAAGTCTATATGATAGCATCTGTACACTAAGCCCAATTCACGGCCCCTCCATAGAAGAATCTTGGTGCTCCTTTGCCCAATTATGCTAATTGTGCTAACCTTTAGAAATCAGTTGCTCTTTGGGGCGCCAGCTGGCTCAGTGGCTTATGCGTCTGACTTAGGCTCAGGTCATCATCTCATGGTCCGTGAGCTTGAGCCCAGTATTGGGCTCTGTGCTGACAGCTCAGAGCCTGGAGCAGTTTCAGATTCTGTGTCTCCCTCTTTCTATGCCCCCCTCCACTCTCTCTCTCTCTTTGTCTCAAAAATAAGCAAACATTAAAAAAATCAGTTGCCCTTCAAAAACACTATAGAACTCATGGTGATGTCCGGTCTTCTGGTTTCTGTACACCAAGTTCTATTTGTCCAGATTCTAGGCATTGTTTTCTCATAGAAGAATTTCTTTATCCCACTCATAGCTCCTAGTTCCTGCCAAGTTAACTTGGAAACTAGAGAAATACACTTAATTATTTATATGTCACCATTTTTTCTTTAAACCTGAAGGCATGGGCATGGCCAATCTTCCTTTCTCACATTCATTTTAATAATATTTTGTTATAGAGTATGTTATCGAACATTTCAAGCCATTTACTTTCTCATAGTTTTTAGCATTTACTCCTAATTCATCACATCATTTATGTGCATTTTATACTTGCATGTAGCAACTTATAATATCTATTTCTTACCTAATAAAAAATTTGGAATTTGCATAATTCCCCAGCATAAGGGAGATTTAGAACAAAAGCTTCAAAGTTAGCCAGGCTGGAGTTCAAGTCCCAGCTCTGTGACAGGCTAGTCATGCACCCCAAGGTAAGCATGTCAGTGTTCTAAAGCTAGGTAACAAACTATTTCACACTGAATGACTAAAAAAAAAAACACTTATTCTTCAGCTCACAGTTCTGTAGGTCAGAAATCTAGGCATGGTATGACTGAGTTCTCAGCTCAGGACCTCACAGGCTGACAACAGGATGTAAGCAGAGCTTACTGCTTGTGTCTTTGGGAGCTCGGGTTCTCTTGCAAGCTTCAGTGCTTAACAGAATTCAGATCTTTGCAGTAGAAGGACTGAGCCCTCCCATTGCTTGCTGCCATCAGCTGGTAGTGACTTCCCACATTCCATGCCACGCCTGTCTTCAAAACCAGCAGGGATTTCCCCCTCACATCAAAGTCTTCTAACACTTCAAATCTCTAACTCCCCTGCCTCTTACTCTAGCCCAGATTTAAAGGGCTCATGTGTTTGGTCAGGCATCCATGGATAATCTCTATTTTCAGGTCAGCTGACTAAAATCCATAATCACATCTGTGAAAGCCTTCACAAAAGCACCTAGATTAAGTGTTCCATTGAATACACAGGAGGAGTGTGTACTCCAGGAAGCAGAGAATCTCAGACGCCATCTTAGATTTCTGCCCAGTTTGGCTCCATGAGCTTCGGGCATACAAGGGGACACTGTTGCTCCCTGGGTAAGAAAGATCAGTTGGATACAAAGAAACAGTGATAAAAGCTTCCAAGTACTGAGGATTAGGCTCCATGTTTTCATTACTTCATTTTAGGAGGAGCCCTTTTGAAATGAGTCTGGTACAGAAAGTCTCTAGGTGACTGCTGTTGATCAGGCCCCCAATAATTATTCATCACAGGAAAAAATGAGCCAAAGACTATCATTACCCCATTACCCCATGAAGACACGGAGGCTTAGAGACGATATCTATAAAACAGTTATCTATCACAGGGTCTGGCACAGACTGAAAACTGTGAATACACCACCACCACCATTGCTTTTATATTAGAAACAGCAACCCTGAAGCCTACTATAGAACGCACCATGCCTCCACTCTTCTCGCATGCCAGGTAAAGACCATGGAGATGTTGAGCACCTTGCAAGGCATTTCTGAGGTACCACTCCTCCCTGGGAAGATACTTGGCATTTTCTTTTCTTTTGGCTGCCTCTTTAATATCTGAGGGAGAGCTGTTGTGAAGCTGGAATCCTGGGCTGCCAACACCAGAACCCATTGAGTTTCCAGTTGTAAGGATCCAGGTCTGAATCAAACTGACTCCACGACAGGCTTCAAGTTTCCCCTCTGATCTTGGAGGCCTAGGTGTGGGTTTCTCAGAATCATTAGACAATAGAAGGACACACATTGCCCAAGGCAGGAGGGACCACCCTTGTAACACCCAATCAGGAAAGGCCAGATAACACCCTTAACACTTCTAAGGGCAGGCCTAGAGATAGAAGCTATATAGATAATCACTTATTGCTTAAGGCTAATTACACCCTATGTGAGGGTCCTGGGTCCACTCTGTAATTGGTTAATACTCTAAATATTGTGATTGGATCACTGTACCTGTGTCACAATTTCCTGTAACTCTCCCTTCCCAAACCCCATAAAAAGCCCTACCCACCTTTGTTCGGGGTTCTCAGCATGGAACCACTGCTCTGGTAAAGTCTGTGAGCCCGAGTTTAGGCCCAGCCAGCCTAAGTCCATAATAAAGCCCTTTGCTTTTGCATGTGTGATTCGGTCTCTCTGGTGGTCTCTGGTTTTTGGGGACGATATTGAAATCTTGGGCATAACATAGTCTCTTAACACCAGATGGATGGTGGGATTTACATTCCCCCAGTGTAAAATGCATCTCTTTTAACATTTGCATTTGATCTTTGTTTTCTGGCTATACAATGCCCTTTATCTAATTTTACCTGTTATTTATTTTAAAGCTTTTCACCACATCTCACCCAACTTTCAGTACAGACAAGTAGTATTTGAAAGCTCTCTCAAATCTTGTAACAGCATATAAAACATTTTGAGCTGATTCAACACCCTTCAGTCTTTTCAAATGTCAATTCGTAATCAACATAAATAAGGTCAGCAGATGATGGTACTCAAAGAGGCTTTAGATTTCATCTGGTTCAAATTCTCCATTTTACCAATGAAAAAAACTGAGGAAAAGATTTTGTTAAATGTTGGGTGCTGGAGTCGGGTGTGACCTTCAGACACCCGGGCAATAAGGGCCATCTCACTACCTCAAAATGGCCCCACCCGGAAACTTCCCAGAAGACCATTCACTGAGCCTTCCAGCCATGAACAACGGACATGTCCTCACCCGGAACAAGGAACTGATGCAAAAAACTACCCTGTATGGACATACCAATACTCCATAGCCCCTCCCCATCAGCCAACACCACAAAGATGTGCCACCGCCCCCCCCCACCCCCGTGACTCCTCTGGCCCCCGCTCTGTCCAGACCAGTGAACCAAGCCTGAGAGAGCTCCCAACAAAGGCCTTTTACATTTATTTCTGACCGTGGCTTTCTGCATGGTCTCTGCGGCCTTACATTAAAGTCATGAGATGATGGCAGAATCAGGACTGGATGGCCATCAGGACTCCACCCATCCAGTGCCACACACTTTCCAATAACATGGTTCCACTTGGCATTTGGTTTACAGTCCTCAAAGCACTGCTTACTCATTAGCTTTTTCATCGTGTGTGTGTGTGTGCGCTCACACGCGCATCTATATAAAAACCCAAATAAATAATTACAAAGTGAAAATAAATCATCAGTGCTTAAATTACTAGCAAGCAACCGAAGATTCTCTTTCATAATTCGATGTCCAGGCTGCTCTACACAAAGTCTATAGACACTGACAGCTACCTTCCTTATTGTCATCCTCTCCTTCCTGGGTGGGCAGAACCTCAGTTTTATTCAGGGGTACCCATATGCCCTGCTCCATGAAGCTACTGTCTCTTCCCAACCTCCCCTGTTGCTAGGGGTGACAAGATACAATTTTGACCAATAAGCAGAGAAGTCAGCCAGGGGGCTGAGGAAGGCTTTTGCTTTCCTAAACAAAAGAATGGACAGTGCTGGCTTCATCCCTTCCCCTTTCTTCCCCTTGAACTTGAATATGATGTCTGCAGCATTAGCAGCCAGACATAAGGGACAACAAATGTCCCTGGAATAGACATAGATACTTGATATTACTGGCCTCCTTCACCAAATACTAGTTGTATTCAGGACAAGAAACAACAATTCAGAAAGCAATATGCGATAGTACCTAAAGGCACATCCTGAAACCCATCTGGGTTTGACTCCCTGAGTCTCAATCTTCCCAATTCACAGGATTGTTTTAAGATTAAATAAAATAATGCATGTAACATGCTTATAATGGTTATGGGCACATTGCAAGCCTTCAGTATATGGAAGCCTGGTTAAATCCAGGAATCTATTTTGAAATTATTTCATTATTATCCAATGTACAACCAGAAGATACACACAGAACCAATCTAATTGGTCAGCCAGTAACAAGTATTATACTTACAACTTTATATCTTATATTACTGTGAAAGGCACACTTATCAAAACAAGACCAATGAATTTTCATCAAACATTGCCTCAAAACCATAGAGTCTTAAAGCCAGAAAGACGGCTCAAGTTTATCCAGCAAATATTTATCGAGTGCCAGATCCATGTTCAGCACCAGCCTAGTCACTGTCGGTATATCAGTAAGTAAGTGAAAGGAGATCTCTGTTCCCAGAGGGCTTACACTCCGGGGAGGGCATTCCTTCCCAGGTGTATGTGCTATGACCATGTCATTTTGCAAAGGACAAAACTGGAGCACAGAGAAGCTGACCTAATCACACAGCGGTTACTGGCAGATGTCAGAGAAGAACTCAAGTCTGCTGACTCCTACTGCGTTGATCTTCTGTCTATATCCATCTGGACCCTCCCGGAGTTAAACGTTTACACACCATCACAAGGCATGCTTTGCTGCCTATCACGATGACTGACAAACAGAGTCTGACCCCCGTGTTGCCTTCGATGCCTACACCCCCTCTCATTCTATGTTCCATTACTGTGGTCTTGACTGTCATTCCTCAGGCTTGTCAAACTGTTTTCTGTTTTAGGACTTTTACGTTTGCCAGCCCCTCTGCCTGGTTGCTCTCTCTCACTAGGTTTATTTGCATAGAGTTCCTTCTTTATTTAGGTCTCAGTATGAATGCCACTTTTTGGAGCATCCCTTAAAGATATTGCTCTTAAGCTACCATTTTGAAATAATCTTACTATTTTTTTTTCTCTTGGTCTGGGTAAAAATAGAGATCTTGTCTGCTTTGCTGTCTACTGCATTCCAGAGGCCAGAACTGTGCCTGGAACCAGAACCGGCACCCAATAAATATTTGCCAAACATTAAACAATGCGTTAAACACTAGAATTTGAGGTCTCTAGGCAATCTTCATCTGCTATGCTTGGACATTTATGTTGAATGAATGAAAGCATGAACCCCAAAGCCATTTACTACTTAGCTTCATAGAGTACTCTGGTTTCTCTTCAGATCATATAAATCTTTCGCCTTTTACTATTTAGCTTCATAGAATATAAAATGCAGATGAGACTTCGGAACGAAGCTACTTCAACCCCTTCATGTGAAACAGGAGGAAAGTGAAGTCAGGACTTCAAGCTCCAAATTGACTGGATTTAATCAATGTATGGGAGTGAGGTTGGAGGTGAAATCTATCCATGGCCACCTGTCTAGAAAAGTTAGATGAATGCAGGATGAGGTCACAAATGGTCAATGACTATAAACATGCCCTTCCCTCTATCACCTCTTCACTCACTGCTACCCCAATCCTCTTAAACCTCCTGTGATTGATGCCTAAAATTCCATCACCAGCTTTCTCTCTCTTTTTTTAGGGGCTCCATACTAATGACTCCTGGCCCAAATCCAGCCCCAGAAGACTTTTGTTTGTTCAGCACAGTGTTTATGAAACATTTGCACGTGAATACCTTTGGGTAAGCAGACACTCTCCAGTTCTGGACACCCACGTTGTTCTCTATTATGTCACACCTGCCTGCTTCAGAAATTTATGCTACCTCCCTGATCCCTGGAGATGCCTGAGTTTGCCATCTTTGCATTATGGCTAAAATGTAATTTCCCCAGCTGTCTGCGATAGACTATACTTGACCATGAGTGAATAATCCAAAGTTAATTTTGTGGCATGGAAAGCAAGATCTTAAAGATATTTATAGTTGCATAGGCTATCAGAGGTAGAAGAAAGTTGGAAACGGTCTGTTGTACTTCTTTTGTTTGAGAATGAGGAAACTGAAGTTTAGAAAAGACAGGTGACTGGTTCGAGGTCACGGAGCAAGGCTGTGGTGGATGTGGGACAGGAACTCTACCTTGGTCGTATCACACCAGACTGGCCTGGCACAGGGCAGAGATGCTTTGAGGCGCTGGGGATGGGAGAGAGCCAGGAGGTGCGTGTGGGTTTTCAGAACATCACCAAGATTCTGCCTGGGCTGTACCCACCTTTTCTAGACTTTTCCTCCGAGCAGAGCTCTGAAAGGTGGGATGCTTGCTCCTCCTGCATAATGATACATCTGTGCCTTCATCCTCCTTCACTAATTTGTATCTGTATCGTTTCTGTCATTTTATATAACTAATTACTGTTTACTCTTCCCCAGCAGGTTATGTGGGGATCCAAACTGTGGGAGAGAATGATGTTCCTTTAATGAAGCCTTTGAAGAAACAAGACAGTCTGGAACAGAGGGAAACTCGGGCTGCAGAATCTTCTTCTCTTTCCTTGCACAGCCTCCCACCTGGTACCCAGGAAAAGTCTTATCAAGGAGGGAGAGTCAGTAACTCAGCCTCGATATCTCTCAGTGGATATCAAAGCTGTGCTTGGAAAGCAGGACCTCACCCCTACACTTCCACCTCTGCATGGAGATCACTGCCCAGGACTTGCTTACATCACTCCCTTCACTGCCAGCCTCTCTCTGCTACCTTTCGCACTAGATTTGAGGACCGGTGGGATAATTTTAACCACATAAGGGAAGCAGGGTTATCAGGTGGAAGAAAATAAAAAATCCTAACTCTCAAGACTCAGAGCTGGCTTTTCTGCTGCCACCAAGCAGCTCTGGGTGTCCCCTGCTACACCACCAATCGGCTCTAGGATTGTAAGACCAACAGACCTTTCTCAGCATCTGTCTGATGTGAACACTATGCCACCTGACGTTGGTGATTAAGCTATTCCTTAAAATAAAGTAAAAAAACACACACGCAGTTTCTAATTATGAAACATTTCTAACATTCTAAAAGGTAGAGAAAATAATAGGCTGAATTGAGCAAACAAGGATGGACTGACTAAATGTCCAGTACTGAGCAATGTTGATGGGGCGAAGTGGGGGAAGCACTCAGGTCCAGGAGCCAGTGTGAGGGTAGGATCCTAGCAAAGCTGCCTGAAGGTTAAACTCTAGGTCAATGTGGAGTTTTGATGATAGGGAGAAACAAGTATAGCTAAATCCTTCATTTCCTTACCCTCCCTCCCCAGAAGTTACCTGTACACAAAAAGTTAGTACACACCATGCACATGTATGTGCTAGTCCTTTTATTATATATGTGTTTAGATAAGAGCAAAATATACTATTTTTGTTCATTTTTTTGTACATTTTATGTATTTTTTATGTTTATATATGTAATGGTATCATGTTGATTATATCTCCTTTCATTCAGGGTCATGCTCTGGGGATTTATCTGTAGTATCACACAGACTGAGTTATTTCACCTTAATCAGTACTCCAACACGAATAAGCCACAATTTCTCAGTTTTCCTATGAAAGACAGAGAATTGGTTTTCACTGTTTTAATATCATAAGCAAGCTGCTACAAACTTCCTTGTGCACAAGCTCAAAAGTTCCTCTAGGACAGAAATCTAGAAGGGGAATTGGTAGGCTATTAGTGTCTGCTCCTTCATTCTGCCACTTTCCAAAATAGTTACACCAGAGTTTTACAAAACACATAGATGCAAATTTTGCCCAACGGCTCTTCAAAAATCATTATGCCATTTAATCTTCCCATAAACAAGAGTTCCTGTTTCTCTACATTCTGCCAACACTTGGTGTCCTTTATTCATTAATTTTTGATGATACTATGGGTATCAGATGGTATCTCCCTGTGTGATACTTAGCATTTCCCTGTTTTCTCGAGATCATGTAGCTTTCTGTGTATTCATTGGTCATTCAGTTTTCTTTGAAGAATTGTCTTGTTTCTCATTTTCTGCTTAGTTTGTTTTACCTCTTATTGTTTTGTAGGGACTCTGGTTATATTCTGGATACTAATACTTTGTTGGCTATATGGTTTACAAATAACTTCTCTTGTTTGGCTTGTTTCTTTTTCTTTCACTTTGTTTCACTATATCTGTCATATAGATGCTTTAATTGTTACATAGTCAAACATAACAAACTTTTATTGTTGAATTATGATTTTTGTGTTTCATTAAATATGCTTTTGCTATCCTAATAGCATACTAGGTCTTTGTAATAGCCTTCCAAGCTAAATTGTTATTTTCTCAGAACTTTAGATCTACCTTGTTTTTATATCCCAAATCCTTAGTATTGTTTTCAGTTTATTTTTATAGAACAGAAGAACAAATAATTGTTTAGCATTATCCATACGTTCAAGTGACTTCTGAATATTGCTTTTTGTCTTGTATTTCTACTTTCTGGTTCAATTTCCTTCTTCCTATATTCTACCCTTAATACTTTAGTAAGAGTCTGCTGTATAATAGCTCTCGGTGTTGTTGGAACATGTGTTTATTTCTAACTTGATGTTGGGACATTTTTAACGGGATACAGATGCCCAAATTAATATTATTTTCTCTCAGATCTTTGAAGACAACAGCCCTGTGTCTTCTGGCCTCTATTGCTGCCAGAAGGCTGCTGTTACTCTGTTTATTCTTATACTTTCTTCTGCGAACTCTTACTCTTCTGTATGTCTTTGATATTGTGCAGACTCAGAGACATGTGTTCATAAGTAGATTTGCCTTCATTTTTTTTCTACTTAGGACTCATTATGATCCCTGTACATTAATATTCATCTCTCCTTCATCAAAAAATTTCAGCTATAATTTCTTTGAATATTGCCTTCCTTCATTCAGCCTATTTGCTTTTGTGTCTCGTTCTAAAAGTACATTCATTGTTCCTTCTGTTCTCCATGCTTTTTGAATTTTCAGATATTCTCTATCGCTGTGCTGCAACTGTGCTAATTTCTTTACTTGTCTTTCAGTTCATTAATTTTCTCTGCAGCTATGATTTATCTCTACCTAATCTTCCCTTGAGGATTGTTAATTTGAATTACTGCATTTGTCTTTTTAGAAGTTATATTCGTTATTTTGGCTTGTACAACAAAGGAAACAATCAACAGAACTAAAACACAACTTAAAGAATGAGGGGAAATATTTGCAAATGACATATCTGATAAAGGATTAGTATCAAAAATATATATAAAAAAACTTTAAAGCTCAATACACCAAAAAAAATGAACAATCCCATTAAAAATGGGCGGAAGACATGAATAGAATTTTTCCAAAGAAGATATATAGATGGCCAACAGACACATGAAAAGATGCTCAATATCACTCATCAGGGAAATGCAAACCAAAACTACAATGAATTAACACCTCACGCCTTTAGTCAAAATGGCTGAAGTCAACAACACAGGAAACAACAGATGTCAGCAAGGATGCATGCGGAGAAAGGAGAAACTTCATGCCCTGTTGATAGGAATACAAACTGGTGCAGCCACTCTGAAAACAGTATGGAGGTTCCTCAGAAAGCTAAAAATAAAAATACTCTATGATTCAACAATTGCAATACCAGGTATTTACTGAAAAAATAAAAAATATTAATTCAAAGGGGTGTGTGCACCCTGATGTTTATAGCTGCACTATCTACAATAGTCAATCTATGGAATGCCCAAGGGTCAATTGACTGATGAATGGATTCAGAAGATGTGGTGTGTAAACACACACACACACACACACACACACACACACACAGAGGAAAATTACTCAGCCATAAAAAATAATGAAATTTGCAACAGTATGAATGGAACTAAAGAATACTATGCTAAGCAAAATAAGTCAGTCAGAGAAAGATAAATAGTATATGATTTCACTCATATGCAGAATTTAAGAAACAAAACAAATGAGCAAAGGGACAAGAGAGAGAGAGGCAAACTAAGAAACAGACTCGTAACTATAGAGAAAAAACTGATGGTTACCAGAGAGGAGGGATGAGTTAAGCAAGTGACAGGGGTTAAGAAGTGCACTTGGCATGATGAGTCCTGGGTGATGTAGGAAAGTGTTGGATCACTACATGTACACCTGAAATTAATATCACACTCTTGCTAACTGGAACTTAAGTAAAAACTTAAAAAAAATTTTTTTAACTTAAAAAAACTTAAGTAAAATAGTACTTTTTAAAAATAGTAATTCCAGTGCAAATGTGGATTCATACAACTGCTTTGGAAACAAACTTGATATATTTTTTTAATTTAAATATAGTTGACATACATTATATTAATTTCAGACATACAACATAATGATTTAACAATTATGAAATGCTCAACATGGTTAATGTAGTTACCATCTGTTAGTGTACAAAGTTATTGTGATATCATTGACTATATTCTCTATGCTGTACTTTTAATACCTGAAACTTATTTATTTTATAACTGCAAGTTTGTGTCTCTTAACCCCCTTCACTTATTTTGCCCATCTCATTATCCACCTCTTCTCTGGCAACCATCAGTTTGTTCTCTGTATTTATGAAGTCTGTTTCTGATTGGTTTGTTTATTTGGTTTGGTTTTTGTTATTTTATTATTCCACAAATAAGTGAATATATGGTATTTATCTTTCTCTGTCTGACTTATTTCACTTGGCATAATACCCTTTAGTTTTATACATGTTGTCACAAATGGCAAGATCTCATTCTTTTTTGTGGCTGAATAGTATTCTATTCTGGTTATATATCACATCTTTTTTATTCATTCATCTATTGATGGACACATAGATTGTTTCCAGATCTTGGATATTGTAAGTAACACTTATTTGTTTATAAACACTTTGCTTATTGCAATAAACATAAGAGTGCATATATCTTTCCCAGCTAGTGTTTTCATTTTCTTTGGGTAAATACCTGGCAGTGGAATTACTGGATCGTATATATTTTTATTTTTAATTTTCCATACTGTTTTTCATAATGACTGCACCAATTTACATTTCCACCAACAGTACACAAGGCTTCCCCTTTCTCCCCATCTTCACCAACAATTATTATTTCTTACCTTTTGACACTAATTCTGACTAATATGAGGTCATATCTCACTGGGGGTTTGATTTGCATTTCCATGATGATTAGTGATGTCAAATATCTTTTTCATGTGTCTGTTTCCTATCTGTATGTCTTCTTTGAAAAAATGTCTATTCAAGTTCTCTGCCCATTTTTTAAATTGGGTTATTTGTTTTTTTGGGTGTTGATTTCCATGAATTCTTTATATATTTTGGATATTAACCTCTTTTTATATTTTTTGCAAATATATTTCCCAAGTCAGTAGATTGTCTTTTCATTTTGTACAGATTTCCTTTGTTGTGCAAAAGCTTTTAAGTTTGATGAGCTCCAATTGCTTATTTTTGCTTTTGTTTCCCTTGCCTACAAGGGCAGATCCAGAAAAATATTGCTAAAGTCAAAGTCCAAGAGATTGATGCATACATATGTTTTCTTTTAGGAGCTTCATGATTTCAAGTTGAACATTGAGGTCAGTAACCCATTCTGAGTTTATCTTTGTGTATGTTGTAAGAAAGTGGTCCAGTTTCTTTTTGATGTACCTGTCCAGTTTTCCAAAAACCGTCTATTGAAGAGATGGTTTTTTTCCCATTGCATATTCCTTCCTCCTTTGTTGTAGATTAATTGATCCTATCAGCATGGGTTTATTTCTGGATTCTCTCTTCTGTTCCATTGGTCTAGGTATCTATTTTCATGCCTGTACCATACTGTTTTGATTACTATAGCTTTGTAGTACATCTTGAAATCTTGGATTGTCATACCTTCTACTTTGTTCTCCTTTCTTAAGATGGCTTTGGCTATTTGGGGTCTTTTATGGTGTCACACAAATTTTAATATAATTTGTGCTAGTTCCATTAAAAATACTATTTGTATTTTAATGGAGATTGCATTGAATTTGTAAATTGCTTTGGATAATATTGATATTGAACAATATTAATTCTTACAATCCATGATCATGGTATGCCTTTCCATTTATTTCTGTTGTCTTTAATTTCTTTCACCAATGTCTTGTAGTTTTCAGAGTACAGGTCTTTTACATACTTGGTTAAATTTATTTCTAGATATTTTAGTCTTTTTGGTGCAATTGTAAATTAAATTGTTTTCTTAATTTCTCTTTGTTATTCCGTTACTAGTGTATAAAAAGAAAACACATTTCTGTATATTAATTTCTTATCTTATAACTTCACTGAACTCATTTATTCTAAAAGTTTTTTCGTGGAATCTTTAGAATTTCCTATATAGAGTATCACATCATCTGCAAATAGGGACTGTTTGACTTTTTCCTTACCAGTATGGATGGCTTTTTTTTTTTTCCTTGCCTGACTGGTTTAGCTAAAACTTCCAGGAATACATTGAATACAAGTGGTGAGGGTGGACATCCTTGTTTTGCTCCTGATCCTAGAGGAAAAGCTGAAAGCTTTTCCCCATTAAGTATGACTCAAGTTGTGGGACTGTCATATATGGCCTTTATTATGTTGAGGTATGTTCCTTTTACATCCATTTTTTTGAGAGTTTTTATCAAGAATCGTGGTTCAATTCTGTCAAATGCTTTCTCTGCATCTATTGAGATGGTTATATATATTTTTATCCTTTTTGTTGGTGCAGTGTATCATATTGATTGATTTGCAGATATTGAATCATCTTTGCATTCCTAGAGTAAGTCCCAATTGACTGTGGTGAGTGATCTCCACAGTCAATGTATTGTTTTAATGTATTGTTGAATTCAGTTGGCTAATATTTTGTTGAGGATTTTTGCATCTGTGTTCATCAGGAATATTGGTCTGTAATTCTCTTTTTGTAGTGTGTTTGTCTTGCTTTGGTATCAGAGTAATGCTGGCCTCATAGAATAAATTTGGAAGCATTCCTTCCTCTTCTATTTTTTGAAATGGTTTGAGAATACTAGGTATTAACTCTTCTTTAAATTTTGATAGAATTCACCTGTGAAGCCATTTGGCCCTGCACTTCTGTTTTTAGGAGTTTTTTTTTTTTTTTTTTACTGATTCCATTTCTTTACTGGTAATTATTCTGTTCAGGTTTTTCTATTTCCTCCTGAATCAGTCTTAGAAGATTGTATGTTTCTAGGAATTTACTCATTTCTTCAAACTTGTCCAATCTGTTTTGCATAGAATTTTTCATAATAAGGCTAAAGGCTTATCAATTTTGTTTATGTCTCAAAAAACCAGCTCTTAGTTTCACTGAGTTTTTCTACTTTTTTAGTATTCATTTATTTTTATTCTTTTTTTAAATGTTTTTTTAATTTTTGATACAGAGAGAGACAGAGAATGAGAGGGAGAGGGGCAGAGAGAGAAAGAGACACAGAACCGAAAGCAGGCTCCAGGCTCTGAGCTAGCTGTCAGCACAGAGCCCGACGCAGGGCTTGAACCCACTAATGTGAGATCTGACCTGAGCTGAAGTCGGAGGCTTAACTGACTGAGCCACTCAGGTGCCCCAATTTATTTTTATTCTGATCTTTATTATTTCCTTCCTTCTACTAACTCTGGGCTTTATTCTTTTTCTAGTTTCTATAGGTGAGAGGTTTGAATATTTATTTGAGGTTTTTTTTGTTTGTTTGTTTCTTGAGCTAAAACTATTATCTATTTTGGCTTATTCTTTACCATAGTGTCTTATAATTTTCTTATGGTTTTGATTCCTTATTTTAAGTCTTTATTGATTTTAAACAATTATTTTTAGTTTCTATCAAAATTGTTCTACTATCTGAAGTTCCCAAAATTAAAATATTGCTGATTTGGAGGTCTATTGACTCTCATTGAGGTCATTTTTCTTGGGGTACCTGGGTGGCTCAGTCAGGTAAGAGTCTTATTTTTGTCATGCCTGGGTGGCTCAGTCGGTTAAGCATCCGGCTTCAGCTCAGGTCATGATCCCACAGTTCATGAGTTCAAGCCCCTCATTGGGCTCTGTGTTGACAGCTCAGAGCCTGGAGCCTGCTTCAGATTCTGTGTCTCCCTCTCTCTCTGCTCCTCCCCACACTCATACTCTATCTCTCTCCTTCTCTGTCCCTCCCCTACTCATTTGCTCTATCTCTCTCTCAAAAATAAATAAAACATTTTAAAAAGTTTTTAAAAAAGGAATCTTATTTTAGCTCAGGTCGTGATCTCACGGTTCATAAGTTCAAGGCTTGCATCGGGCTCTCTGCTGTCAGTGCAGAGCCCACTTTGAATCATCTGTTCCCCTCTCTGCCTCTTCTTGGTTCACTCTCTCTCTCTCTCTCTCAATAGAAAAAAACTACAAACATTAAAATTTTTTTAAAAAGAAAACAATTTTTTTTTCATATATTTTGCAATTTGGGACTATAAGCTCATCTTTGGTGAGACCTTATCTGGGATAATTCTAGACATCCTACATTCACTATGTGTCTTTCCAGAGGAATTCTGAATTTTCTTCAGGCAAGAGACATTCTAGGCCCAATTTTATGCCATTTTCTTGGCTTGCCAGTTCCCAGACCATGAGAATAGTAAAAAATTTGAACCCCACATCCACATTACAAAATAGGACTTACATCACTTATTCCCAATCTACTTTTCCGTCAGATTTTGTTCCAGTCTACTGGCTAAGAAAATAACAACAGCACCATCATTAATGCCTCAGATTTTTTAAAAGTTTATTTATTTTTGAGAGAGAGAGAGAGAAAATGAGTGAGTTGGGGAAGGGCAGAGAGAGATGGAGACATAGAAGGGGAAGGAGGTGGGGCACCTGGGTGGCTCAGTCTGTTATGCATCTGGCTTCAGGCTTTGGTCGCGCAGTTCGTGGGTTTGAGCCCCGCATTGGGCTCTGTGCTGACAGCCAGCTCAGAGCCTGGGGCCTGCTTTGGATTCTGTATATCTCTCTCTCTTTGACCCTCCCCTGCTCCTGCTGT
Source organism: Suricata suricatta (assembly GCF_006229205.1). Lineage (NCBI taxonomy): Eukaryota > Metazoa > Chordata > Mammalia > Carnivora > Herpestidae > Suricata > Suricata suricatta. The sequence continues at coordinate 108,532,653 of NC_043705.1, read as the reverse complement.
CTCCCTCTGTCTCTCAAAAATAAATAAAAAAAACATTAAAAAAAAATTTTTTTAATTTAAAAAAAGAATGTGAAGGAGGCTCCAGGCTCTGAGATTTCAGCACAGAGCTTCCATGACATAGGGCTTGAACCCATGAACCATGAGATCATGACCTGAGCCAAAGTCAGATGCTTAACTAGCTGAATCACCCAGGTGATTTTCTTATTTCTTATTCTCTTAACTGTATACATAAATCTGTCTTCTTCTCTCTCTTTACTTTTTCTTGAAAACATCTACTTCTGTCCATCTCCAATAAAACCAATTTAGTTTTTTTAATCTCATACATGAAATAAGCTTCCTAGTTACCCCCTCTGTGTTAAGACTTGATCTCCTCTAATTCATTATCTACACTGCACCCTGGCTGGTCTTCCTAAAATCCAAATCTAATCATGTCACTCTTCTGCTTAAAAACCTTTACAGAGACTTTACTGCCACCTTCAAAATAAAACCTAAAACATAAGATGAATTCAAGGCTACTGATAATTTGATCTTTGTTTTAGGCTTTATCTCTTACCAATCTCCCCTCAATGCCTCCAAATGATCAATCATACTAAATCATACTAAATTTTCAACCTCCTTCAATTCCCCAGAATGTATTTTGAATACGCTAAGTAAATAATAAGTTGATCCATTAAGTCCAGGTGCAAACGTCTCAACCTGAATTATTATTACACCTTTCCTGACAATGAAACTATTTTTCTTCATTATGCTTAGAGGTTAAAGCATATTAAGTTGTAGTCAACAACAATGTTCTACTTTTTTAAGTATTAGTGGAGTTGCTTTCATTTGTTCATATTCCAATCACAACATAATATATATTCCTAATAAAATGCATTTTATGTCCTATAAACATACTATTAATGACAAATAGAATAATAGAATCCTCATAAACAGATAAATGCTTGTCTTAAGCCAAGTGAACTTTTAAAGGAGAACTAGATTTTTAGACAATATAATTAGAAATTGTAAGAGTAAGAAGTTTAGGCTAAAAATGTGTTTTTCAAGGGCACTTGGGTGGCTTAGTTGGTTGAGCATCCGACTTTTGGCTTTGGCTCAAGCCATGATCCCAGGGTTATGGGATCAACCCCTGCATCAGGCTCCACACTGAGTGCGTAGCCTGCTTGAGATTCTCTCTCCCTGTCCCTCCCTCCTACTCACACACTTATCTCTCTAAAATAAAAATTTTTAATTTTTTATTTTTTTAAATAAAAGTGTCCCTCTCCCCCTTTCACATGCTTCTCTCTCTGAAATAAATTTTTTTAAAAAATCTAAAAAGGCCTTTTCCATCTCAAAGTTCCGTAACTCTGTGGTGTGTGCGTGTGTATGTACAAAACTACCTGGTATAATCGTAATGACAATTCAGTGGGAAAACTAATGAAATCATGGGATATTGGAGCTGGAAGGGCCCTCAAAAATAACTTAGCTCCATAGATTCTCAGATTTGTTACTAATCAGGAAACTTTTTCAAAGAAAACTTTGAAATCCAATATGCAAGACAGATACATGTGACTCTCCTTTGGTTTATTTTAAGGTGTAGGACCATGCATCTCTAGGTGCATATAATCCTTCTCTCCTTCACCAGAAACATAAAGGCTACACAGAGCTAAGTTTCAACATCATTGATCTATCCCAACCTAGTCACTGTGCAAATGAAAGAATGGAAGCTCAAAAAGGCAATGATGTAGTCAAGGTCACACAACCAGTTGGAGGCAAAGTTGTCAGGGATACTGATCTCCTAAGTCTCAATGAAGTGCTATGGCTATCGACCTTATTTTTTATAAAACATTCAACCCAATCTCAGAAAGCCAATAGAATTTCTTATTTCTCTTGTTCCACAAATGGATTAATGCTATGAAGTAACAAGTTTTCCCACGATGTTCCCTAGAAGCTTTGACAGAAGAAATAGTTGCTTATTGTAGAAAATGACAAAACTAAAGAAAAGCAAACATAAAAAAACTAAAATTTCCAGAAATCCCACCCAGAAGAAATAATCAATGTTAGTTTTTTTGTATGCAAACACTTTCTTGAAACCAATGGGATCATACGGAGGGTATTAATCAGTATTTATAGTTGCAAATAGCAAAAATCCTCTTTAGTTCATTTAGGCAGAGAAGACATTTATTTATTTTTTCTAACTTTATTCATTTTTGAGAGACAGAAAGAGACAGAGCACAAGCAGGGGTGGGGCAGAGAGAGAGGGAGACACAGAATCTGAATCAGGCTCTAGGCTCTGAGCTGTCAGCACAGAGCCAGATGCAGGGCTTGAACTCATGAACAGCGAGACCATGACCTGAGCCAAAGTTGGACACTTAACCAACTGAGCCACTCAGGCACCCCAGACATTTATTAAAGGACATTAGGAAGTTCTAAAATGTCTAGGAAGATCAGAGAGTCAAGGTTGGAGTCAATGAGAAAAACACTCAAACATTATGGGACTGCTCAAGAGAAGATTCCATCACCACCGCCACTGCTGGGCACAGATGCCACTGCCCACACTCTGGACTCCGGGGTAGGCATCAAAGCCAATATCACCTATACCGACTTCCAAAGCCAGACCCTCTGATGTCTTCCAAAGCCAGACCCTCTGCTGTCTCCCAAAGCCAGAAAATGGATTTCCCATGACATCTGCATCATCACATCCTTCTCTTCCAAACCCTTTACCAATGAAAATGCAAGTAACAGCCCCCAGGATACAGAATATATCCTACCCACAAGCAGCAAAAGAAATGCCCCAACACAGAAAAGGTGCTCAAAGACCCTCCAACATAATGACATAGTTTTGATTCAGTGAAAATCTTCATATACAGGTCTCCCACATATCCAGAAGTAGAGTGTTCCTATGAAATCTTTTGTAAGCTCAAATGGTATAAAGCCAAAAAGCAATTAGCATTAACCTAAATGGAAAAATTGGAGGGCACTTCCAGATCCTCCAAATAAGCTTTCTTAGGCCTTCCTGACACCTGAGAACACGTGTTGCTAAGGGAGGCACAGGGTAGATTGAAGGAAGAGGATAAGAAGCTCGAGGACACAGTTCAAAGCTCTGGCGGCTTGCTGGGTGTAGCTTCCGGGAAGGAGCTGGCCACCACCACTCTGATTCCTCTCCGCATGCCTCTCTAGGACTTGCTGCAAAACCTAGCTGGACACTAATTTTTGCTTTTTGCCTTTTTTCATAAAAGCCAAAATTCTCTTTGGATTTTTTTTTTTTTTGATGAGCTAAAACCAAAACAGGTCTTTTGTAAAAGTGAAGTGGCATAACACTGACTTTCAAAAAGCAAGGGATACCTGTATTTTTGTTGCTTTAATCTATATTATGTTAATGATTGGCCCGGCAGGAGTGACACATGGGCCATTCCATATGAATCACCTTGCTGAAAGCAAGTATTGTTAATCCTAAATGTAATGAGTAATGAGTAAGTCTTCTCCTGTTCCTTTATGTAAGATGTGAGAGATAACTTCTAGATTTTCCATGACCCCTCTCCACCCTCTCCAGCATCCTCAAAAAAGCTGTTTTAAAATATTTTCCAATTTAAATGCTATAAATTCTAAACATGATCTAACCTATTTATAAGGATGAAAAATCCATAAAACTGTGGGCTGCATGAGTTAGAATAGTGACACACTTATTTACTGCCGTGACTAATAATCATTGCAACATGATGTTTTTATCTCTCCAAGTTAGTTAAAAATATAGTACAGGAGATCAGTATCCTCAGACACCAATGAGCAGCCCACAGACTTCCGATCAAAGTCTGTGGCTGCAAATCCATCACAACATATGGTAAGTGTGCTTCTATGATAGCCCCGATCAGCAACTGAGGACATAGTAATGCAGCAAATGCTAATCCACAGTCTAACAATGCAATGTATGGATTGTAGCTACCTGACACCCATTTTAAGTGACAAGCACCACATGTGTGAAAAGCCTAGGATGTGATGAAAACAGCCTACTGGTCTCAGAATATGTCCCAGGAAATCTTTTCTTTTTCTTTCTTTCTTTCTTTCTTTCTTTCTTTCTGTCTGTCTGTCTGTCTGTCTGTCTGTCTGTCTTCCTTCCTTCCTTCCTTCCTTCCTTCCTTCCTTTTTCTTTCTTTCTTTCTTTCTTTCTTTCTTTCTTTCTTTCTTTCTTTCTTTCTTTCTTTCTTTCTTTCTATCAAAACAGTATCATTGTCGCTAACTCACTAACAAGTAATCCTGACTCATCTTCCTGAGGGAAACCTCAAATGCAGTCACCCCCAATCTCAACCCTTGACTGGTTTTCATTGTGTGTTATTCTGAGTCCATCTCTCACCCAGGCATGTGGAGCTCTCTAATAAATGTCACTGGAGGCAGAGGAAGATTCATAGGATAGTACCCACCAGGCCAACTCCAGTAAACTTGAAGAGGAAACAGTAAGACCAAGACAAACGTAGGTGGGACTGGTTGGTCAGAATGAGTAGAAAATGAGAGAAAGCTAGGTTGGGGTGGGGTGGAAGTGAGGGGGTACAGAAATGGGACAGGAAGGATTACCTGAAGGATTACAGAAGGCCAGGAGTTGAGATCAAAATAAGTGAAAACAGTGAAGGTTAGTGTTTGGTATCTTACCATCAAGCTATGTAGTTTAGCATTTAAAAAAGCACCTTGGTACATAGTAGGTACTATGGAAACATTGGTCAAATCTGACAACATTATCTTCTACATAAAATAAATCCACTCTTTGGGAGTCTGGTAAGCTTCTTTGGTATTGCCTGTCTGATAGTAATAAAAGTGTCTGGTAATAAAATTCATGTTGAATAGGGGAGTGGATCACGAGTGGGTGACCCAGACACTGCAGTTAGTATAAGACACAGGCTTTAAAATGACTATAATTAGTATGTTAAAAAATAAACCAGATGACAAGATGGATAAAATTTCACAAGAAAACTTTAAAATGCTTTAAGAACAAAAAGAAAAATTCTAGGACATTAAAATACATTTTTGAAATTATGAATTCAATAGATGTATTTAATGGCAGATGGGATACTGATGAAAGAGTATTAAACAGGGAGATAGGTAGGAGGAATATGCAGCAACTCTATCATAGAGACAAAGCCAAAATGGAACACACAAAAAAATAGCATGGTAGAAAAATAGGACACACTGAAAAGGTCTAACATAAAATGCAATCAATATCTGAGAAAGGTGAAGAGAAGAAAGAGGCAAAGATAGTATTTAGAAAAATTTCTAGGGGCATCTGGGTGGCTCAGTTGGTTAAGTGACCAAATTTAGCTCAGGTCATGATCTCACAGTTTGTGAGTTCAAGCCCCATGTCAGGCTCTGTGCTCATAGCTCATAGCCTGGAGCCTGCTTCAGAGTCTGGGTCTTCCTCTCTCTCTCTGCCCCTCCCTTGCTCATCCTTTGGGTTGCTCTCTCTCAAAAATAAATAAACATTTAAAAATAAAGATATAAAAAAAGTCTAAATCTGCTGAAATATATCAAACTCCAGATTCAAGAATACAATGAATCCAATGAAGATAAATAAAAAGTAAAAGCACACCTTGGCACAGAATAACAAATATAAGCCACTTAAAACTTAAGCACAAATAGAAACATTTTAAAGCAGTCAGAGGAGAAAACAAGCACTTTTCTTCATAGGCGTAAGAAGACTTCTCCCTGAGTTCCCAACAGTATGTATAAAGTCAAAAGAAAATAAAACGAAATTTTTGCACTGTTGAGAGAAAGCAAAACTGTCAACCTAGAAATTTCATACTCGGTAAAAATATCCTTCAAACGTGAAAAAAAAAAAAAGTAAAACCCTTCTAGAGAAATTCCAGAAAATTTATCATCAGACCTTCACTAATGGTGATGATAAAGTTCTCTTTATGAAGGGAAATGAGCCCAGAGAAAAACATGGAGATCGCCAATAGGAATGAGGAGCAATGGGAAAGGTGAATCTGTCAGTAAAGTTAATTATGTTTTACTGTACAACCTGTATATAATGTCTTTTGGTAATGCAGTTGTATGAGGGTTAACAAGCAAAACATAAAAGAAAAGAAGGAGATAAATAAAGATAGTATTGAAGGGCTTCAGGTTCTCTGAGGATTGGTAAAAGTACAAACTTATACTAAACTTTAATAATATATGGATGCATATTTTAATCTCGAAGGCAACCACTAAAAGAATACACATCTAACAAACTACTTAAGGAGAAAATGGAATAACGGAAAATAAATTATTAGTCCAAAGTAAGGCAAGAAAGCACAGAAGATTGTCATAAGATAGGTGGACACCTGAAAAATAAAAGTTAATAGAGAGCAGACATAATCCCAAATATATTGAAATGTAGCTTAAATAAACTATCAATAAAACCAAAAAATCTCAGATTGGATTAAAAAAAAGAAGCCGCTTATCTTATATAAAAATAGTTTAAATAAAAGGACATAAGTAAAATATGAATGTATGTATATATAACGCAAATGTTCACTAAAAGCAAACTGGTGTCATTATTGTAATATCTAACCAGATAAACTTAAGACAAGAACTAGTGTGTCATGAGTAAAAAGAAATGGCAAAATGGCAAAAGTGTCAATTTATCAGACAGATATATTCATCACAAAGTTTTATATATTTAGTAACATATCTTCAAAACATATAAACAATGGACAAAACTAATAGGCAAAAGAAGCATATCCACAATCAGACTGGGAAGCACTAACACACATTCTCAGGAACTGACAGAAAAACCAGACACAAAAATCAATAAAAATAGAGAATCTGGACTAACAGATGTGGCCGAACTGATACACAGAACACTGCATGCCACAATCACAGAATATTTTTCCCCCAAGTACACATGAAAATTTACCAAACTTGACCATATGCTGGCCAAAAGTATATCTCAAGAAAATTTTTAAAAAATGAAATCATTCATAGCAATTTACTGATCACTTGAAATTAAGTTAGAAATCAGTAATAAAAATCACTAGGAAAATTTTTAATAAAAATTAAAGCTAGAGACCTCTAAATAAACTATGGGTCACAGAAGGAATCGACATGGGAATTGAAAGTATTTTGAATTAAATAATAATTAAAATATAAAGAATTAATACCTGTGAGATGCAAACAAAACAGTGTTTAAAGAGATATTCATAACCTTTTTAAATGCATACATTATATAAAATGTGTTGATAACATAATAAAAAATAAAAGCTTCTTACGTTATTTAAAAATCCAGCTAAGGAGTTTGAAAACTAAGAGCAAGTTAATCCCAAAAAAGAATGAAGAAACTAGGAGAGGCAAAAGCAAATTAAATTATAAAGCAAACAATACAGAAAATTAACAAACCAAAACTCCTTCTTAGAAAATACTAGTAAAATTGACCCTCCCCAAACTGCTATTAAAAATGTTTTCAAGGGAGACATAAGGCTCAAGTTACTAGTATCAGGAATAATGAAGGAACATAGTAGAAATTCTATAAACATGACAAAGATCATAAAAGGATAGTGTGAATAACTTAATGCTAATACATTTAAATTTTATATGAAATAGACAAATTCCTAGAAAAGCATCATACTAAATCGACTCAAAAAGAAATTTAAAAACTCTACATAGTCCATGTCTATTAAGGAAAATTTAATCTATACGGGCACGTAGGTGGCTCAGTCTTTTAAGCGTTTGACTTTGGCTCAGGTCATGATCTCACAGTCCATGGGTTCGAGCCCCGCGTCGGGCTCTGTGCTGACAGCTCAGAGCCTGGAGCCCGCTTCAGATTCTCTCTCTCTCTCTCTCTCTCTCTCTCTCTCTCTCTGGCCCTCCCCTGCTCATTCTCTGTCTCTGTCTCTCAAAAAATAAAATTAAAAAGACAAAAAAAAATTTTTTAAAGAAAATTTAATCTATAACCGAAAACCTTCCCACAGAATCTTCAGGCTCAGCCAGATAACTTCATTAGTGAATTCTTCTAAACATTAAAAAAATGAATAACACCAATCTTACACAAAACCTTTTGAGAGCAAAAGCCAGAATGCCCTTGGTATCAAAATCTGAAAATACATTACAAGAAGGATAATGATAGACCAATTTATCTCATAAATGTAGATTTGAAAATCCCAAACAAAATATTAACAAATGGAATGCGACAGTATCTGAAATAGCAAACGAGAGCTCTGTATTGTTCTACATATAGTCTACATAAATAAGTCTTTGCTACATATCTATTGTTCTCATGGTGTATGGTTGGTTTAACACTGAAGCATCAATCAATGTAATTCTCCACATATAAAGGAGAATATTCATATTACCATTGCAGAAAAAAGCACTTAAAGAAATCTGACACCCATTCAGGATTAAAAACTAAAAACTTCTAGCAAACTAAGTAGAAAGGGGAACCTTCATAGTCTAAAAGAGCATCTCATAAAGACATTGCACACCTTTATTATGTTTAATAGAAAAACAGTGAAAGGTGTTTCCATATGACCATGAAGAAGGCAAGGATGTCCACTTTCATGACTTCTATTCAACAGGATGTTGGAGGTCCCAGCCAGTATAATAAGGCAAGAAAATAAAATACAAAGATTAGAATGAAAGAAACAAAACTGACCTAACTTGCAAAGAAACCTGGTTGTACCCATAAAAACTGCAAAATAATCTGAAAACAAATTGTTTGAATTAAACAAAGAATTTAGCAAATTTTCTAGACACAAATTCATTATAAAAATCAGTTCTAGTTCTCCGTAAGATCAAAACCTTGAACTACACTAACCAAGATACTGTGGTGTTAGCATCAGAGTAGACTAACAAACTAAAAAGACAGACTAGGATCCAGAAACAGACCCTCACATATTATCACTGATTTAAGAGACTAAATACAATGGGAAAAAGTAGCTTTTTCAGTAAATGGTGTTGGGTAAATTAGATATCTATATTGAAAAAAAAATCATCCTAACCTTTACCACATACCATATAAAAGCTTGTTTCCAACTGGATTATAAATCTGAGTACAAACTATAAAGTACTAAAATTTCTAGGAGAAAACTTAGAAGTATATATTTTTGACCTTGAAGTAACCAAAGGATTCTTAGATATGATGTAAAGAAAAAGTACTAACCACAAAAGAAGCCACTGATCAACTGGGTTACATTTTACATTTTGAAGAGGTTTTATTCATCAAAAGTCCCTTTGAGAGAGTAGCAAAAGATATTTACAATAATATACTGGAAAAAGGACTTTAATCCCGAATGTAGAAAGAGACTCTAATAATCATTAAGGAAAAGACAGTCAATTAAACAGTAAAATGGACAAAAGACTCGAGCAAAAACTTCTTTAGGAAAGACTATCAAAATTGCCAATTATATGAAGTTCTAAACTAATCTATAATGTCAGTTCCAATCATGGTTCCCTTTACTAGAGATGGGTAGTAACTAGATGTTCTGGGCATTAGTAACATTTTATTTCTTTTCTTTTTTATAATGTTTTTTTTTTAATTTATTTTTGAGAGAAAGAGAGAGAAACAGCATGAGCAGGGGAGGGTCAGAGAGAGAGGGAGACACAGAATCTGAAGCAGGCCCCAGGCTCGGAGCTGTCAGCACAGAGCCTGATGCGGGGCTTGAACCCATGAACCGTGAGATCATGACCTGAGCCGAAGTCAGATACCTAACCGACTGAGCCACCCAGGTGCCCCAGTAACATTTTATTTCTTTATCTGGGTATTGGTTATGTAATCTTCATAGTTGGGGGAAATTTATCACGGTATATTCTTACCTAGGCACATTTCTCTCAGTGTATTTTATACTTCAGTAAAAACTTTCCTTAAAAAGAATTAATTAACCACATTTGCTTTCCTCATCAGGCTCTTCCTCCAATTTGTCTTCTCTTATGTAAGTCGTTGCTTAATTCTCTTGATATTTTACTTGACTTTATAATACAATTTTTGTTTGAAAGTGTTCCAAAAACACCTTTGCCAAAGCTGCCATCTTAACAAGATGATAATGGCACCGATACAATATAGGTTACAACTACAAACTATTTCATCACTCATACAGCTGCAACTACTGTAAAAAAAAAAAAAAACAGTGGCATCACAGGCACAGCTGTTCCAAAACTAATGTATCTTCCATCACTTCCCTGGGCCAGCTGGGTAGGAACACAGTAGAGAAGATGGCTGTTTACCTAGAGTAGTCAATGAGACGATGGAAGGAAATGTGATGACATAAACTATAAACCATTAGGTAAAATAAGATTTCACAATCCCCATTCCATTTTATAGCTCAGACAACATAGACGCTCATTCAAATTTCTCACATCACTATAATAAAGGGTGTTGGTTCAGCTGGGTGTCAGGGTCAAGTGGACCCAGGGCATCTAACATGGCCTAGGATGCTCTCCTATGTGTTCTCTTGGGTCTCTGCTCTCAGTGATGGAGTATGTGAAACAGCTCCGGCCAGTCAGAGAACTGAATATGTCTGACCACAGTGACTGATTCATCCAAGATGGTCCAATCGTAGTAAGGATACCTGTGTAGGAGGCACCAGGAAAAGATTCTCTTTTCTCTCTTTCCTACTGGGTTTGAAATTAGAATCCAAGACATAATTTAAGTCTCATGGACTAAGACCCACACTTTACTCAATGATGTGAGTTTTTAGGTGAGTTAACACAGAAATGAAGCCACCATGGAAATTATTTATGTAGACTGTGAGCCCTTATGGATTCCAATCAGAATATTGGAGGGTGACAGCTAAGATTGGAAATGGTCCAGAAGCCCAGACCAGTGCTCTGGACTGCAACTGAAAAGTTATCCAGTCTGGACCATCCCTCAAGATCTGCAGTCCATCCAAATATATAGTCTGTCTAGTCTTGTATGGATTAAGAGCTCTCTTTTTAAAAAAATGTTTATTTTTTAGAGAGAGAGAGCGTGCGCACATGGGAGCAGGGGAGGGATGAAAGAGAGGGAGGGAGAGAGAACCCCAAGCAGGCTCCACGCTGTCAGCACAGAGCCCAACATGGAGTTCCATCTCACAAACCATGAGATCATGACCCAAGCCAAAATCAAGAGTCAGATGCTTAACCAGCTGAACTTCTCAAGCACCCCTGGACGAAGAGCTCTTTTACTAAGAGGCAACTAAGGCCTCAAGTATAACCCTGGCTTACAGTGGCACTCATTCAACTAATATTGACTGAGCATACGCTGTGCTAAAAATTGAGTTAAACAAGACAGTATCTGCCTCCATATCTCTTAAGGTCTTGTGGAAAAAATAAAAATAAGCAAGTATCTAATATCATAAATGCTATAATGAAATATTATGAGGATACCTTAGATGGACATCTAATCCAGGTTTGGGTGGTCCACTGAAGTTTTCTGGAGAAAGAGACATCTAAGCAGAGCCTTGGAGGATGTGACACAACCAACCAAGTAAAGAGATGGAGAAGAATGCTCCCAGGTGCAAGGAAATACAACATATAACAGAAAGACAGAAGGACTGCACCAGGCCTGACCGGCAAACAGCAAAAGTGAGAGTGGTATGATGTGATAGAGCCAGACCCGGGGCCAATCCCCGAAATTCTTAGCAGCCCTGCTAAGAAGTTTGGGTTTTAATCTGAGAACAATAGGAAACTCCTAGACTTTTAAGGAGTAAAGAGGCACACCAAGATTCAGATTTTAGAAATGTCACTCCAGATGTCATATGCAGAATGGCCTAAGGAAATGCAAGAGAGGAGGCTGTTTCCTTCTGTCCCTCCGTGGGACCAATGAGAAGGCTGTTGCAATCACCCAGGTGAGAGATGATCATGTTCTGAGCCAAGACACTGTCAGAAAGGTATAAAAGGATTTCAAAGGGATTAAGGAGGTTGAAGCAGTAGACTTAATATTTTATTGGTTCTTGAGCATGCCTGATATTCAGCCATCAACTCCCAGGTGTCTGGTTAATCAAAATAATCTATTCTATTAAGGATGTAAGAACAGAAGGGATTCCTATATCAGGTAAGGGACTTGTTCATATCACTCAGGATCCCTTTCAAGTTTGTAATACTTTGGTTCTGTGCTGAAGACAGAGAATAAGCTTGAATCTTTATTTACTGTCTCTTGAATAATAGAAGTAGAAATCCTTTGTTGCCTAAACAGTGGTAAGATATTGGACATAAAAATAAAGCACTACTTATAGTGGAGGTTCATTATACACTCACTTCACCTACTCTGAGAGAGAGAGGGACCAAATGAATATGGCAGGCAATTCTGCTCGTTGCTCCCCTGAATGGATGCATTCCCTTAAATAAGAAGGAGAAGGAGGCTGGTAAATCTATTGTTCCTTTAGTCAACTCATCTCCTACTGTCCCTCATTGGGAACAAACCTTGCCACTCTGCTTATAATTCTGGTGCTCAATGATAAGTATTTTTGAATTTTCAAGCCACACGCTTCTTCAAAATATAAGCCAATGGCTTCATTCAGTTCTTAAGAGAAGAAGTGATCTGCCCTAACACTAGAAAAATGGTGATGTGGATTTATTGAGAGAGCACATATTAGCCTCCACTTTTATATACTGTACTTTAGGTATACAGTGTAAGGAGTTTTTAAGGGTGATTTTTTTTTTTTACCACATGAAAATATACCTTAGGTACTGGAGTAGAAAGAGTTGAGTAAGACTTGACTCCAGGAAAAGTAAATTAATGGAAGTCACTATCCTGGAAGTCATAAAACCTAAAAATACAAATTTTCCAAATTCCAGGAGGATTATAAAGGAAACTAAGGAGTTTCAGAACAACCCTCATATGATATTGTCCTTCCAACAAAACATTGTTTATCACAACTATCTAAAAGATAGGATGAGTGGGGGCTTTCTTCAGCCTTCATGGTCTTGTAGATGGAAAGATCCTGAACCATTAAGTTCCTGGGACCTCCTTTCGTGCAGACTGCTCAGGTAAAGTGCTAACTCAGGGGGCTTTAACCTGTCAGTCAATTCCTCAGGTGGACCCAAAACTATTGTTGAAAACCATTCCCCTGCCTAAATTACTCAGGTGCTATGAGTTCATTTCCAGTTAGAAGATACAGTCTGGGCATTTTCTTTTTCACCTCATTTTCCATAGTCTTTTTCTCCTTCACTCCTTTCTATTTTTTGATATAAATAAAGGACAAGACTTTACAGTGATTAAGAGGCACACATAGCAATTCCACTAATGTTGCTAGGCAACAAGGGCTATGTCTGAGCTCAATGAATGAATTCTGAGCATCTGCACGAAAGGCAATCGAAAGAGCCTGAGTGAACTGTCCTGATAACTATAGAGGTTAGTACTTTTTGACACACCTGCTCCTGAATTTGCCTGAGTAGGGAAAAGGAACACTTATTGTAAATCTTTGTGGTATGCTCTGGTCCAAAATGTTTTCAAAATGTGTTTCCCCTCAGTGGAAAATTGACACAGTATGATATCATGATCATCAGCTCAAAAGGGAAAAGTAGGTAAAAATGGCTTCTGTCTGTATTTTCCCAGTTCAGGGCTGCATGGCCTGTTGCTTGGGCTATTTCTAATGGGCTCCAGGCTGATCTGGGCATGTTTTCTCCCTCTCCTCCTCCAGTTCAGCTCAACTAGCTGATTAATTACAAGGGTATTTTCTATCTCCTAGTCAGCAACACCCATCCCCTACAATCAGCATTTACCCTCTTCAGTTGCAGTGAAAAATATAATTGTTGACTATAATTAAGTCTATTTTATTTTGTTCTTATTACAAAGCAATGCATGATCATTAACAAAAAAGCAGAACAATGCAGACACACAAATGAACATTAACATCCATTATCCTGCTCATAAGAGACAAGCAATGTATGAATCTTGGTGCACAGCATTCTAGGTGATTTTCTGTGCATGCATAGTTTTTTCTTTCTTACAGAATTATATTACCTGTATACCTAAAATCATAAGTTGACTTATAAAATCAACAACAGCCAATATAATTTTTAATGACTTCTCTATGGCACCATATTTAAACATTTCCATGAAACTTGGAATAATTTACAGGATAAATGACCAATGATAAGATAACTTTACTAATCATATTGTATCTTCCCACTTATTCCCTGACTTAACCATAGTTAGCTTTATTAATTCCCCAGTCTTACACCACTCTATTCTTTCCATTTCTATTAGTATTACCCTACTTCAAGTCTTTTACCTGGCTGCTTGCAGTGATGAATTAATTAGGACTCTTGGTTTTAAGTATCAGAAACCCCAACTCAAAATGATTTAGGCAAAAGAGAATGCATCACTGCTGGGCTGAAAGTTTCAGTACAGCTGTGTATAGAGTGGGATCCAGGGGCTCATAAGGTCAGATGGATTTGGCCTCACTGCCTCTACCTCCTAGCAATTCCCTCTTTTGTAATGGCTTCATTCTTGGGTAGGCTCTCCCCTAAAAGTGAACAGATAGCTGTCAGCATCTCTAAGCCTCTGTGTTCTCAGGAAAGAAGGAAAGAGCATTCCTCTGTTTTCCAGGGGAAAGAGCATTCCTCTGATTTTGTCCTGAGAGCCATGACTGTACCCACCTGAACTAATCTCTGTGGCTGGGGGTCAGGCATTCCGAGTGGAACCGGGCACTCTGAATGGAGCTAGGCTTAGGGAACATGCCCAAACTGGAGCCTGGGGACATAGTTCACCCTATCCAAGACACAAGAGTCAAGGAGGGGCCATTTCCTAAAGCAAAATGAGAATGCTCTTACCAAGGAAAGGAAAGATAGATGCTGGGCAGTCGGAAACAAGAACTATTCACTACCATCTGCCTGTGTGCTCCATTTGCTCTTTCAGATCCACATGCCACCCTACTCCACCCGGGCTCTGTGTAGGGCCCATATCAATCAGGTCTTCCCCTCTAGCTTTTGGTTGGGTGCAGTCAACAGGAGGCATCAGCAGAAGAGTGAGGTCAGAGAATCTCGCCATATCCTGCCTTGCTGAGCCGTAGGTTGGCTGTGCTCTTATACTGAAGGCCACAGCTCCTGTTGGGTGAATGTCTGCAACCAGCTACAGACCTCTTTGGGTTCTGGCAGTAATTCTCTCCCTTTGCCTTTTTAGGCTTAGTGGTGGTAACAGCTCACTGCTGTTGTGGGCTCCAGGGTGTTTGACTATTCCTTGTTGTTTTAACCCTGCACACACCTTTACCTCATTTGTATGTGCCTTCTCTTCCCCATGAGACCTTGCCATATACAATCTATTAACGGACTGTTCAGCCTATCTGTGCTCCTGCACATCATCCACAAATCTGTTTAACCTTTAAAGTCCTCATTGGAGAAATGGACATAAATATTGGAAGTTCAAGGCTAAAGGCTACTGTCAATTTAGTAGAAATTACCAGTTCACTATTACTAGGCTCTGGTGAACACAGAAGCACACTGAATATTGTAATACATGCTAGAGATTCCAGCTGCTTTCAGATTTGGTTGATTTAGTAGGAAGTACCTGAAAAAATACCTTGTGAAGATTATCCTTAAACGCAGTTGAGCCAGCTTGCTTAGGAATTGAAAAGAAATGGAAAAGAAAGGAAGGGAAGGGAAGGAAACAGGGAAGGAAAATAAAGCCACAAGGATAAAGTTATGACCTTAGGGTTAGGGAACCTGGAAAGTGAGTCTAGCTTTGCCTATGCCTCATAGTTGTTGGCCTTGGGACCACTAGGAGTCATTGTCCTGACCTGTCACGCACGGAGATTAGACCAGAACATCTTTGAGGTCCCTTCCAGCTTTAACAATCTGTTAGGTTCTAATAAACTAAAATTAACAATGCCCACAAAAGAAATGCACTTACAAACACCGCCAGTTCAAAGAAAATAAAGATATTTCACCACGGTTGCTAAAAATGTTTCTTCAGAAAGAAAATTCTTTTTGAAAACTAAACAATCATTTAAGTTACTAATGGGACAGAAATCTAAGGCACTGACCTTGATTCCAAACAAAATTGTTTTTGTTCAGATTCTTGCCACAGACCAAATTTTATGTACAGACAGTGTGGGACTATCAGTAGGGATCTGCAGGGAAGCCCAAGAAAAGCACTCATGAAGCCAGCAGGAGCCCACACAGCCTGGCCATGAACGCAGCACAAGATTAGAAGTGCAGCAGAAAATCTGCAGAGAAGGGGGAGTCCCCACACATTGTGTGCTTTCCTGGTCTGGCCAAGATCACGGCCGCTGTAGGAGGAAGATAAAAAAAAAAAAGAAGGCCAAAGCAGGAAATGAGCTGTAACTTGACACAGTCCAAAAAGAAAACAGAAAAGCATGAGACCTATCAGGTCCAGAGAAGGAGCTTGGAGAATGTAGCCTGTTTGTTCAGGAATGAAGCAGTTGATAATATTAAAAAGGATAAAAATATTTGGGCTTTGGGGTATTTTATACTAAAAGTAATCATTATAAACAGCCAGACACAAGAATGGGCAATAGACAAATTGAGTGTGGGAAACAAACTTATTAGTGTATTGCAGCAGGGGGAGAGGAAGAGATGCGATTCCTGAGGCCTCAATGTTTGCTCAGGACGGCATAAGTTAAGCACGAAACACCTGCACTAGAACGAAGTCAGAACTCAGCAGAAGGAAGAATATGGAGGAAATGTCAGAGGCTGACCTATCTATTCTGTACTGACAAATGGTTTTAAACTACTTGCCAAATAATTGATCAGCTGGTAGAGGATGTCTCAAAATCTGTTAAAAAGGATTGTAAACCACAATGTGGGAAGACAAAATGATAGAGCAGTGAAGCTTGCAGTTGGAGGGATGGGTGGGGTAAGAATGGGGCGTGGTGGCTCCTTTGAATCATTTGCTGACCTTGGAACATGTGTTCTAGAACTTCACTCCCCAGTACAGCAGTCACTAGATGCGTGTAGTTATCGAGCATCTGAAATGTAGCTGGTCCAGGGGCACCAGGATGGCTCAGCCGGTTGAGTATCCAGCTTCAGCTCAGGTCATGATCTCATGGTTCATGGGTTTGAGCCCCGCGTCAGGCTCTGTGCCCACAGCTCAGAGCTTGGAGCCTGTTTTCAGATTCTGTGTGTGTATCTCTCTCTGACCTTCCCCTGCTCACACTGTCTCTCTCTCTCTCTCTCTCAAAAATAAATAATAAAAAAAAATTAAAAAAATTTTTTAATGTAGCTGGTCCAAATTCAGATGTGCTGTGTGTGGAAAATATATACCAGAGTTTGAGACTAAGTACAAAAAAAAGGTAGACTATCTCATTAATAATTTCATATTGATTATGTGCAGAAATAATATTTTGGGTATGTTGAATAAAATAAAATACATTGTTAAAGTTAATTTCACTCATCTCTTCTTAGTTATTTTTAACATAGTGACCAGTGGCTCACATTTGTTAGCATGATATTTCTATTGGATAGAAATATAGTGTAAAGTCCCTTCCTGTCTTTCCAGGCTTCTGTGATATTGTGATATCTGAGAAGACTTGACTTAGCTCTCGCTGTCTTTCCCATTCCAAGCAGAATCTAGTTTCATACTAAGTGAAAGAAAACCAGACGGAGACCCAACAGCTGCTGTATCCCCACAATTCACACCCACTGGGGAATATATACTTACTTAGAAGAACAATCACCGCCACCTCCCCATGTGTAGACCCACTTACCATATACATACACAACCATATTTGTATGTGTCAGAATAATATCCATAAATAGGGAAGGAATATTAGCTGAATCATTAGTTACAGTGAGATTCACATTTCTACTGTCAACTGTAATCTTTTGTTTGAACTAGGGAGAGTCATTAGTGCCCGTTAATAAGAAGAGGTCCTTTGAGATTCAAAAGAACTTCATGTCTCCCATTTCATAACAAGAAACCAGTTCACTAAGAGGTGTTGTTCCTATTCCTCTGCCTGTAATCAAGAGCTCCAGGGCTGCTCAGACACAACAGAGAGTAAAACCCAAGCTTTTACCTTGGGATGAAAACTTCTAGTGTGCTCTACCAATTAACATAATTGATTCTCTGGACTTGTGCTCTCTCCAAACGTTGGGACCCACTAACTGGATCTTTCCAGAATTGTCAGTTCCACTGGAACCCGCTATCTGGCACACCTATTCTCAGTACCTGCTAATTGGATCAAACTCCTGGTTTAAACTGTGTTTGATCAGTCCTAATGAGACAATAATTTGATGGAATGCTGCAATTCAGATCTTACTCAAGAGAAAAAAGGATTTCCTTCACAGCTGAATTTCAAAGAACTTTGGCTCTGAGGACAGTCTCCTTTACGCAGAATTTTGGCCCCTTTATTGGACATCTGCACTTTTAGGCTATCAAGCATTCATTCTCCCTTCAGTTGGTAAAAGAGCTCCATTTTCTCTGAGGGAACCATCTCATCCCTACTCTAGTCCATGTGGTGTGGATGGCGCTTGAGACTATGCATCCCCATCTCATCTCCAGGGACAGTTAATAATGTAGGCCTGCCAATGACCATTTTTACTTTCCCTGGAAATTCCAATAGAAATGTAACACAAACCACAATGATTCAGAGATCCTTTCATGAATGCAAACTGGTCCAACGGTCTTTAATTCTTGGAATTTGTTGGAACTCATTGGATGGATAATCTATGTTTTATCTGCATTTGAAGATGATAGGACAGAAGCCTGGAACTTCAAGGAACTGCTACACGATAAGGCTCTGTTTAAGAGGATGGCAGAGTAAAGAGACCATTCTAAGGATATGGTTTGAGGCACTGGTCTGGCAAGTTGTACTATGACAGAACAGAACCTTTCAATTTGGTGAGCTAAGAAATTCTCATTTTTGGCTAAACTACTTTGAATTTTCTTGAAACTGGAAGAATCCTAACATCTCTCTTCAAATATTTAACCCACTACATGGATAATCTACATTTTTTCTTGTACTTCAAGGTCCGTGTCTCATGAAGTTATCCCTGTGGATATAAGCACACTCTGAATTTTCTTCTTATTTTGTCCTTTTCAACAAATAGTCTGTAAGGCATATTATCATGATCAGATACCAATAATTATCTCACCTTGGAGATCTGGTCCACCTAGAATCAAGGGAATTCAAAGGTCACTTTACTCTTTCATGCTGAGTTACTGACAATATTTGACATCAAGTCATCCCTGCTGCTCATTTGGATTATATCCCAGCTCCAAACTCTTGGCTTCTGTACAGACCCTGAGACCCAGCTGACAATTTGCATTCCAGCTTTGACTGGTACCCAACTGCATCCCTAGATTTCTGACTGTCTCTTGTAATGATTGCCCTGATTCTTGGTTACTTTGGGATCAGGGGTCTACCTGACCATTCCTCCCACTTCAGGAACTATAGATGAGTCCCTAGTATATTTTGAGAAACTTCCTTAAGAACAATAATCTATATCTCTTGAAATGCTCAACTTCCAGATTCCTCAGAGATGGGGTCTAAATATTACCATTTGCTGGATTTCCCTGATGCCGGCTCTTTATTACAATGTCACCTTATAGACTAATCTTTCCACCATGTGCCTGTTATGTTTCCCTAAAGCCAACCTCTTCCTAATGGATAAATTTGTCTTCAGACATTTCTTACCATACTTCAGTTAACCTTTCCAAATATCCAAACCACCATCCCAAACACCATAAAGCCATCATACCTCCCTAAGTACATGCTAATGTACTTAGGTCACTCCTGGGTTCACTTACTGCCAAATGTATTATGGGAAAAAAATTGCACTAGAAATCAAGACACCTGGATTCTAATCTTGGCTCTGTCATATACCAGTAATGTGACTTTAAGCACACCAAAAAAATCCTTTTAATAACCTCTAAAAGCTTCATTTCCCTTATCTATACACTGGGTTATTAAAACTTGCCCTGACTTGCTGGATGCCATGAGAATTAGATAACAATGCAAGGGAAGGCACACTGTAAATTCTGAAGTATATGTAAATAAATTATTAATATGACTCTTATCATGAGACAGAACTGTTATCTCATATACCTTCTTAACTACAAACAGCCACACATACTATTAACAATGGGTGAACATTTGTTGATTCACAAGTATATACTCCTAAAACTCCATGTTTGAAACAAAAGAAAAAAATGTTTTCTAATAAACCAAGTGAGGGGTTAGGTCAGGAAAGATAAAGATGTGGAGGAAAAAGAAGAGGGAGAAAAACATGGGTTGTGAATGATAGCAGAATTGTTGGGTGAGTGGAAAGGCAGGTGAGAAAGAGAACCATGAGTAGCAGGGCCAGTGGGATGTGAGAGGACATACATGCCATTAACACAGTGAAGGAGAAGAAGAGAAGGAGGAGGAGGAGGAGAGGGAGGTGGTGGAGGAGGAGGTGGAGGAAGAGGATGAGGTAGAGGAAGAGGAGGAGGAAGAAGAAAAGGAGTAGAAAAAGGGGGAGGAGGAGAGGAAAAGCTATAGGGGAATAGGAAAATGTGACATAGCAGAAAAGGCATCGGTCATTCTTAAACCAGAGCTATCTGCTTGGGAAACATCCAGGGATTGAGAGGGAAGTGAGCTCCTTGCTGCCAGGTGACTTTTGGTCAGGTAGGAGAGAATTGGCCATTTGGAGCTGTCTGAAGCAGAGCCCAGCATGGAGTCAGCAGAAGGTGCAGACAATGCATGCTCCATGGGATGAGATGGGGACAGCAGAAGGGGACAAAAGAAAACCTAGGATGTTGAACAGTGGCACAGAAAATGAGAGAAAGAGTAAAGGGGAAGAAGGAGAACTTAATAGTCCATAAAATAAAACCTTTTGCTAGACTTAACTATTAAAATATTGCCTAACGGGGCACAATCTCACCATGGTTCTGCTTCTTCACTGAACGTCTAATAATCTGGATTGAATTTAACCAATTACCTGGACATACTTAAAAAGAAGACTGGAATTTTCAAGCAGAAGCTGGATTTGGACACCACAATGGGAATTCTGATACATGAGAGAGGTTTCAACTTTCTTCTGGCCTCTTAAAGACATTTCTGTGCTAGCATTCAAGATTCCCAGCTGATCTCGCTCATCTCTGAGGATGGAAAAAGAAGACAGAGGTAATGTAGCTAAAGGATTTCTGATTAGAGAAGAGGGAAAACTGGAGAATGAGACTGTCCAAGAGAAAGACACCTAATCTTTTGGGAGGGGCCCTGATCACAGAGCACACAGGACCCTCTCTCTGGGATGACACAGACTCTCTTTCTCAGAGTAGGCTATCTGTATTGCTGTGACACAGCACATTAGCTATAAAGCCCTTAGCATAGTATCCAGAATAAATGAAGAAATGAAGGAAGTATTAGGAACTCATAGTTGTGAAGGTAGTGGAAGTAGAAATAATAGAATTAATAGTGATAGCTAGCATAGTAGTAGAAATGGTAAATGAGTGACTGAGGTATTAGGGCTGGGTATAATATACCAGTGTCTATAATATACCTCAGTGGTACAGTGGTGCAGAGACAGCCATAATACAGCAGTCAGGTTAGGACCCTTGGCTCCACCATATATAAGCCATGTGAATTTGGGCATGTTAACTGGTCTTCCTATGTCTCAAAGTCACTACATATAAAATGATGATAAGAGCAACCCCTGTATAGAACTGTTATATGGAGTGAATGAGAAAATACTTATACATGGGTCTAGCACACACCTGCAATACTGCTCAATGCCTGTTCACTAGAAATAGCAGGAATGGTGGCAGGGGTGGAAACATTGCCAAGGGGGTACATCCCAGGTACAGAACATAAAGTAAAGGGAGTGTCAGCCCTGTCCCTAAAGGTCCTGAGCCATGAAATCTGCAACACCCTTCCCCAGGAGAAGCTTTTTCAACCTCAAATAGAGAAGTAGTGTTCCTTCCATCCGCCCATCTCTTCTCAAACCCCATAGCCTCAGAATCCATAGTTACAAGTGCACTTCAGTGTGTGAGGGAGGGAAGGAAGGAGGGAGGGGGAAGGAGAGGTGGTGGTTGTTAATATCTATTGGGCACAAAACTGAGACATACCTGCAGTGATGATGAGATCTTGCCTATATAGTTACAGTTGAAACTTCCTCAATTTTAGTTAAATTTCTCCAACACTATGATTTGCCAGGCAGTGTACTAAATAATGGGCACACGGTGTCCAGCAGAGAAGGTAGGCCCATAAAACAAATAGTTATCAACAGTTCTGACAATTACAAACAGTTGATAACAGCAATTTGTACACACAGCCCTGGGAGTGTAAAAGGGACACAGGGAAGGCTTGGGGGTTCATAGGAGACAATTGAGTTTGGATTTAAAGTGTGAGTAGGAAATTGAGGAAAGACAGAGGATGAGCAGGGTCAGGCTTAAGCTTTGGAAAGATGGCCGGTCGTCTGGCAACTAAATGAACTGGAGGCAGGACAGCCACAGTCAAGAAAGGAGTTTGGTGATGATGCCAATGACTCAGAAAAGAGATGGTGGAGTCTAATGACAGCAGTGACAGGAAGGGTAGGAGAGGGCTGCAAAGTCAAGGTTACATAATTCTAAATAAGACAGTGCTAAAATTAAGCTAGTGTAAAAAGGTTACTAGTTATTTTTCCCCCACAGAGTAAAACCTCAGCAGTTCAACATAATTGGATAGAAGGATGTCACAATTAATCAAATACGAATTGCACATTTTTTTAAAAATATGACTAACTGCTTAGGCTTTTTTTTTTTTTACTAGATAAGATATTTTAAATACTTTTCAAATTGCCTGCTCTTAATTAGCAGCATCGGTGTTCCTGCAAACAAGTAAAATGAGATTATTAAAGGTAAATTTTATTTTCTGAAGGGGATGGGACCTTTCTCTCTGCTGTTTGTTCCCACCAATGTACTTCCTGGATTACAAGAAAGCCAATTCCTCTTTCGTGAGTATAGGAAGTCATAACCCTGACCTCACGCTGATTTTCCAGAGAATTGATCTAAGAGGGCTATAAACTGTCTCAACATAGAGACCGGTTACCAAGCCCTTTTCCCTACCAATTAGGGATGTCAAACCACGTGATGCTAGCCCATCAATAACACAACCATAAAAAAAAAAGTGACGTCTTTGAAGGTAACAATCTTCCTGATTCTCAGGATCTTCTGGGGATGACTCAATTTGCTTTTCAAAACTTCATCAGCAGTGCCATGATAAAATTCAGTTGGACCTCAGAACAAACCAACAAACCATTCCTTTCTAGGGAGGGGATCCGATCTTATCCTCTGCTAAATATCAAATTAATTGAAAGCTTTCAAAAAGAAAACTTATCTAAAATTCACACTAGTTCGATGCACTATTTTCCAAATACTTGTGCATTTCTTACATCATAACTGTCATGAGTCATATTTTGTTTACTATGAAAAAGACTAACTCAACTCTCACGATTGCACTGACTAGAAATCCAAGTACAAAGGAAAGACTTCAGTACTTCCACATTACCTAAAGAGGCACCACAGGCACTTGTTCCCATATGCTTTCTGAGTGTAGGAGATCAGAAGGGACATAGTTCTGATTTTCACACTAATCAGGCAAAAACTTCCTTATTACTTGTGAGTTAAGAGAATGAGATGCGTGCTGAAGTCTAGGAAAGAGGAAGCTTCATATATGGGCAGTCTCATTGATATTAATATCGGAGAGCTATATTCATCTTTCCTTTGTCTAGATCATTAGAGCCTTGCAAGGAGGGGGAGGGTCAATTTCTAGTCTATTCTATGCATCACACAGAAGTTTGGATTGGAATCTTTCCCAAAACATTTGCCCACTGAGCTCTACAGAAATTTAGCCAACTTTCTACTGGATAGTTATCACTAGAATGTTTCACAGTTTTCTAACACCTCAACCAGCTCCACACCAGCTTCTGTTTCCCATGCACTCTACTCCTTCATGGTCAACTTCAAAATGTCCTCCTCTTTCTTCACATGGGATTGGTCACTTTCTACCAGAAATTCTGCTTACTAACTTCCTGTTAGAATCTGTATCCCCTTTCCTATCCCCTGCTTTCTCAATCTTAGTTCTGGTCCTTCTGCCCCATCCCCTTGACAAGTGTTAAAAGTCACCGAACCGAGGGGCTTCTGGGTGGCTCAGTTGGTTAATCATCCGACTCTTGATTTTGGCTCAGATCATGATCTCACAATTTGTGAGCTCAAGCTCCACATCGAGATTCTCTGTCTCCCTCCCTCTCTGCATCTCTCTTTCTCTCTCTCTTTCAAAATAAATAACTGAGACCCTGTGTCCCCACTCTCGTCACCCACTGTAACTCAGGCTAACTCAGCCAGATGCATCCACCCAAAATACCTGCCGTGACACTTCTCTCTTCTCTGCAGACTGATCACATTCCTGGACCTTCTATAGCTAGCTTTTCTCGTTTACTATTACCAATTATTTTTCAGATCCCGAGCAGTTCTCTTTCTTGACATATTAAAAAAATGATTTTCTGGTTTTATATATCTACATATACAGTCTCTCTGGAATTCAACTTTTGAAGGTTTAGATCGCAATAATTATAAATAATGAACAATGGTGACATTTGAGAGAGGTGAGGCTAAAAATGTCAGCTGGAGTGGTGGCAGTGAGACCTTATTATAAATATGTGTCTATATCTGATATGCATAAGGGCATGATAGTATTGAACATTCAAAGATGAGTACTTCATATAAAACCTTTTGCAAGCATTGAAATTAATAAAGCCATTATAAGCTGAGGAGCAAGTGAGTGGGCAGAGGAGAAAGAGGGGGAAAAAGATTTATTCTTCCAGTTCTTTAGAAATGCAAATAAGAACATTGCCTGAACATCATTACCTGACTGATAAAATGTTAATCATGTAACAGGTATTTATTTAGAAACCTGTTCCAGTTCCTTAATTGAAAAAAGATCTTAAATTCAACACAAATCTATTTGCTAAATGGTAATAAAACAAATTTCCAGGGAGAAAATAGCAGGTACTAAATGTCATAATACAGTCTTTAAAATTGAAGATGGTTTTACCACTGTTTTCAAAATTAAAACAATAAAATAAAAAGTCCTCAAGGGCCCAGCAGGCAAATCAAACTCCCTGACCAACTAGATTCTGTGGCTATGGAAGGCAATGTAACAGTTCAAAAGGTCCTCTTTTCCAACAATAGGACTCCTTGACATTCTAGTAAATGGGGGAGTGGTGCCCAAGCCTCTCTGAAAGGCATGTAAGTCAATCTGTAAAAAGCTGGATAAGTCAAACAAATGTATCTACCTGTCTTCAGTTTGAGAACCCAAATCTAAAATTGTCTAATGACAGACCCTCTGTTAACACAGAAACCTTTGCACAAACAAACTGAAGATCCAATGATAGATCCAATGATAGCAAATCTGAGTGAAAATGCTGTCTCTACCTCTTACTGGAAATGTGACTTTGGACAAAACAACCATCTGTCTCTGCCTCACTGACCTCGTATGTAATAACAGGGACTGTTACAATAAGTGTCTTAGTTTTGACTGCTATGACGAGTTGTCACAGACTGGATGGATTGAACAACCACATATCTCTCACGTTTCTGGAGACTGGGAAGTTCAAGATCAAGGCACCAGCAGATGGGGTGTCTGGTGAGAACCCACTTGCCAGTGTGCAGCTGGCTGTTTTCTCACTGTTTCTTCACACAGTGGAGAGTAGAGAGCTCTCTGGGGACTCTGATAAGGGCACCAGTCCCCTTTACAAAGTCTTTGCTCACATGACCTAATTACGTCCCAAAGGCCCCACCTACTAACACCATCACATTGGGGGTTAGGATTTCATCAAATGAATTTCCGAGGAACACAAACATTAGCTCATAACAGTAAGGACCCCATAGAGTTGTCAGTATTAAATGCAATCATATAGGTCATGTATAAGCGCCTGAACCATTCTTGTCAAATGATCAAGGCAGCAAATAACAACTAAATTAATATTTTCCCAGTAATGTCTAACCCCATTTTTCAGATTTAGACATGTTTAACTAAGTAACATTTCAATCTAAATTATATACCCTCGAGTAAAAAGTTTGCTTAACTTTTTTGGATGGTTTGAAAATAATTTGAAAAAAAGTCATGACTGGGTTTTAGTCTCAGATTAACACACTTGTTAGCTGTGTGGGCTTAGGAAAAACCACTTAACCTCTCTGAAACCCTTTGTATTTCTTTTGTGTACTGTGCTTTGTGAGACTTCTAGAGCCACAAACCCTAGACAAAGACCCAGATAATGGAAAGGAGCTTGGAAGGAATTGCAAATAATTCACACTGTTAGTCATATGCTTCTTGAGTCTCAAAACAACTAATTCTTATAAAAAGGGATGAAGAGATGCCACCTTACAAAGATGGAATCCAGGTGACCCTGCACTGCAGACCATGCTCTAATCCTATTAAGCATTGAGGAAATTCTGGCTGGACTGGACCTGAGAATCGGATTGATCTTGTGAAATTTTTTGTAAGATTAGCAATACCTCAACCCATGCCTCACTATTTGCACCCACAGATATACACAGGTTCCAAGAAACTATCTAGAAAAATCTTAGTGAAATTTCAGGTTTAAATTAAGCTTGGTGATATTTGGGAGGACTCCAAAAGAACCAAGCTATGGTGAGGGATGACAAGGTGTCATAAGAGAAGGAGCCAGATCCCCCAGGGTTGACAGGGCAAGAAACTTAGAAAGATGCATTTGCATGGCATTCTGAGAATGTACACTTGACAGTGACATTCATCAGGACCCAGCCCTTCTGTGTGCCCCTGGAAAATCAGTCCTGAGAAATAGAAATGCTATATTGCCAATTTCTGAAACACTTTTGTCTCGATCAATTCTAATATGGGGCCCGCTTTGACCAAGTAATACATAGAGCACATATTCTTCTCACTTTCCAGGTGTAGTCATGTGGATTTTCAGTATCAAAAGGCTTCTGGTTTAGCAGAGTCAATGTGCAGTCCTGGAGTCCCGGGAGCTAGTCATTCGGCAGGATATTACTCAGATTAGCGCCTCAGTGCAATGT
Organism: Suricata suricatta; assembly: GCF_006229205.1. Lineage (NCBI taxonomy): Eukaryota > Metazoa > Chordata > Mammalia > Carnivora > Herpestidae > Suricata > Suricata suricatta. The sequence goes on along the minus strand of NC_043705.1, from coordinate 108,505,766 downwards.
TACCACTGGAAGGGAGACAAAACAACTTCAGGGACACTTGTGAGCACTCACTTTCAGTAGTTACCAAATACCCCCAAGCACTTGGACAGTGTGAACTGGGCAAAAGACAGCTTCCTGCAGTCTAGCACATGGAGATTCAGAAATGCTGAACTTCAAAGTTCTCTGTTCAGTGCCATCGCATGTGAGCTCACAGGACAGGGAGCCCAGAGCATCGGGCTGCAGAGCTCTACGTTCCAGAAGAAAACCACGGTGATCAGAAAGAGCCTGGATTGGCCACTTTCAGGCACTCATCTCAACCAGAGGGTAGAAGCCGGAAAACTACACTTTCCATACTACCTTTGCCCCTAGCTTCTGGTTATGTTATCTAAATGGGAGGCTCAGAATGGGAAAGTGGATTGCAAGAGGGGAAAAAGACCATTTTTGCTGAGAATCTAGAGGTGCCTTCAGCAGTGAGAGCAGCAGCAAATGGTTCCTTAAGCAACACATGCGGTAGTACAGTGAGCTTCCAGAAGATCTGTGGCAGAGGCGGGGCTCATGAGCTTCCTGACCCCTGCTTCCTGCCCTTCCAGGGAGCTTTCTGACCAATTACCTGCAATAAACCCCCCACAGATAAAACAGTCACCATTTTCTGGACTGGACACTGACAGATACAGAAGCAGAAAGCAACAAGTCAGAGATGTTTTCCTCTATACAGAGATTATCAATCAAAAGGTTAATTGCATATAAAAAACAACGGACTGTACTGAATAGCGCACAAGACTCCGAGTCTTGTGACTCCGAAAATACACAAGGAGACTGAGTCCCAGATCCTCCAATTTCCAGATAAGAATGTTCCTAAGTTTGTGAAGGCTGCAGAATAAAGAGAAAACGGTGCTGTATCGAGTGTAGAAGGGCAGTAGTCTCATCCCAATTAGGCCACTGATTAGCCTCAATACTGAGGGTCTTCTGTCACCTTTGGAAGCCTCAGTTTCCTCACCACAGAATGGGCCCAATCAGGGACAAAGAATCAAAACATTTAAATAATCAAGAAACCTACTTAGTGTGGTAATTGGTGAGCAGTCCCTGGGGCAATAAAAGCCTACATCTCATGATTATTGTGATGACTAAAGATGACATTTACCAATCGCTCCATGTGAACCACTGTGAGATACTATGTTAAGAGCCCCACCCACTCTACTTCTGAGCCTCACAAAAACCCCATTTTCAGATGCCCCGTGAAAGGCTCAGCTAGTAATTGGGGAAGCCAAGACTTGAACCTACAACACTCTGCTTCCCCAAACGCCATATTCTGGCATCTTGTGGGGCTGGTGACTTGCTGAACTCATCGTGTGCATGTACTTTGGAAGCTGTGTGGTGTGACATACAGGTAGAGGATGGCTAGCTTGGCCTCACATCAGCAGATTCATACCCTGCAAGAGACCAGTGCTTCAGAATGTAAATGTGCCATCCTCCCTCGGTCCCTCTCCCGGCCTCCAGCTTGATGTCCTCCGTGACCTCATGAGGCACAGGGATTTTCACTTCCATTAATATTTGCTGTGTTCCTGATCTAATCAAAAGACCAACGGAATTATCATTTTATCAGTCGAGCAATAAAGTTGAGTATGATTCCATTTCCATTTCTAAAGCAACATAAAAATAACCCCTTTTAAATGGTACCCACTCACTTTCTCCTTATATGCTAATGCATGTCACAATTTCAAAGGCTGAAGAGAGATTTCCTGCAAAACATTTCACTGCCTTAAAGTTTCACATATTCACAGCTCCAATTGCCAAGAGACAAACAGGAGTTAACTCTGGTTCCAAGTCAATTACCTATTGGTAAGTCTTTAGGGCAGACAACTTGTATACATGGATTTCAAACTCCACGTGGTAGTTTAATGCTTTAGAACATTTAGCATTAGAAATTCTCACTTCACCCTCAGACTTCAGTGAATCATATGTATCGTCACTAGTATTAATAATCAAACCCCAAATCAACTCCCTTATTTTAAAAATTGCTCCTTCTCTTTGCTAATGTCAGATCATCTCAATGAATTCTTGCAGTCACATCGATTTCCAGTTAATTGGATTTCCTCATTTGAAGTAATGAATTGCAACTTAGTGCCATGAATTAAAGCAACTGGGTAATTACTCCAAAGCCAGCTACTCACCTTTGTTATGGTTTTTAATTAATGTTGTCACATAGGTTCAGCAGGCAACTACATTTACATCAGGACTACGTATTTTATGTTTTAAAATATTCAGCATTTTGTATTTATTCAGACTTTTTCTGTTTGCTACAAAAGACTGCCATTTTGATCTTCTAGTCAAAAATGTTTAGTGGCCCCAATAAAAGGCATCAAGCCCGACAGAGGGCAGAAGAAAGAAAGGTTCTCTCTCCAGCCCAGAAAACTGGTTTCTTTTTGGATTCCTTTCTCCCTTTCTTTCTTCCTTCTCTCCTTCTTTCCCTAAAGTGGCTAACAAAAATAAACAATATAAAATATTGTGAAGGAAGCAAAAGAAACAAGATGAAGTGATGAAAAGAGTCAGAAAAATAAAATAAAAGCATGTTACAGCCATAGTGAGTGCCTGGAGAGCTTCTGTTCTTGATAGTGGTAATTATAAACTTGACTCTGAATTTCCTAGAAGTACAGCAGAAAGATAAAAATGCTACCATTTTTAGGACTCATCCTTCCTATAAGATGCCTTTTTGATTGCTAATGAGAACCATTAATGAGAAAGTGCAACAGTTATTCTATAGAGGAGAAACAGAATCCTAACACAACAGGCAAGTGTAGACAGCCCATGGGGCAAGGAGGTAAGTCAAGGGTAGGAGGAAAACACAGATAAAAGGAATAAAGGTACAAATTTGTTTTTACCACTGAAAATCTGGGGTCTTTATCTTGAGAAACCTTCCAAGAGCAAATTTGTATATATTTGGACTTCCCTCCATGTATCTCCTGTCTGAGCTTTGTACTTTTGGGCACTAGAAATTGACTGAACACATTCTTAGAAAGCAGAAACTTTTTAACTTAGGGGTCACACTGGAGCCGAGGACAACCACATGTCAGCCAGAAGAGTCTCGCAGTTAAAACAAAACAAAGCAGAAAGCATGGGCTACCTCTGAAGTTAGTCAAGTCAACAAGTGTTTCAGGACATCATTAAGTATCTCGTGCTTAGGGAGAGCACTGGGGTAAAACCCCACCAGGCCCCCTGCCCAAGTGCAGGCTGGTGATGCTCTACAAGAAATAACTCTTTGCTGCAAAATCACCATAGCCACTGTTTCCATTCTCCTTTCCTCATCCCTTCAAAAAGAATGCAAGCTGCTTCCTCCAGGTCCCCAACAGAAAGCAAATAGACCAAAAAACAACATCAGGTGGGTGTCAGATTGTTTGGAAGGAGCTGCCTGTGGACTGCTAAGTTTGTGAGACAGTATTTACCAAAGGAGAGGATTGCCAGGCACTTGCCTCTCTATCCGGCTTTTCAACATGAGTCAATCTATCCTACATTGATTGCTCTCTGCAATGGACAACCCTAACAGAAAAATACTTAGAATGCTTCTTATATTTCTTTTTTTTAAATTTTTAATGTTTATTCATTTTTGAAAGAAAGAGTGAGGGACAGAGTGAGGGGTGGAGCAGAGAGAGGGAGAGAGGAGACACACAATCCAAAGCAGGCTCCAGGCTGTGAGCTGTCAGCACAGAGCCCGATACAGGAGTCGAACCCACGGACTGTGAGATCATGACCTGAGCTGAAGGCAGACCCTCAACCAACTGAGCCATCCAGATGCCGTGCTTTTTATATTTCTATATCAGACCTAGTATTACTTTTTTTTAGTGCTACTTACAGTCCACTGAGTATAGCTCATTGTATATCTCACTGTTAGGGTTCTTTTGTTACCATATTAAATTATATTTATGCATTGTTTTCTAGCTAGACCATGAGATTCTTAACAACAGGCACTGACTGGGGAGCTTGGGTGGCTCAGTCAGTTGAGCATCTGACTCAATCTGGGCTCAGGTCATGATCCCAGGCTCATGGAACTGAGCCTTCATCAGGCTCTGCACTGAGAACAGAGCCTGCTTGGAATTTTCTCTCTCTCTCTCTCTCTCTCTCTCTCTCTCTCTCCTCCTTTCCCCCTCCGTTGCTTATGTGCTCACTCTCTCTTTCTCTAAATGAAAATATATTTAAAAAGAAGAGGCACTTATGTTAACTCTTCCTGCACACAGTTTAGGTGCTTAGTTAATGTACAGAAAACAAATGAAGAAATCATCACTTACTTGTATTTACACATGGAACAATATTATTTAAGTATCACAGATAAATTGAACTGTTACAAAACAAATAGTATTAGAGGTTGGTCATATTTTAGCTATACAGCCTCCATTTCCTCTTCCTAAAAAGCACCAATCTCTTTGTAGAGCTTTCTTGTCATCTTCCTGAGTGGTACCTGCCTCCTATTATAAAATCTGGACAGCATATGATCACATGACTTAGCTCAGCCAATCAGATGTCACCTCCAGGGCTCTGTTTCTCCAGCAGCATATGGAAAGAGAAAATGGTTGGACATTATCCACGAGGCAATAAGGTACTGACCACTTCTTCCTAGCTCTATGAGAACCCCCCCAAGTTCATGTTTATTTGCAAGCCTGGTCTCCTATAGCATTTTCATCTTAATTATTTGACCCTGTATGTACATTGTGCCTTCCCAAAAATTACCTTTGAACACGTTAGCAAGTTAGTTTCTGATGCTTGTCGCCAAGAACACTGACAGATATACAATGGCATGGATCAAGCTTAATTAGCAAACTCAGTTAAAGGAGACCAAACAAACAAAAATGAAGTGGCCAGTATGGCCAGAAAAAGTACTTCAGTGTTTGACGTTTTATTTAGCCTTAAATATTGACTAGGACCCCTCTGTCCCTTGATATCTGGGAAAAAATGGCAGGAGTCTCAATTCTACAGCACTTAGAACTTTAAAATTTTCACTCTGATTTCCTGCCATGATTCTCCTGTGGTATCTACTCTTCTGCCATCCTGTGCCTTTTGAGTGTTCATTCTCATACACGCATTCTCCCTTCCACACACACTTTCCCAGACAGAAACATCAGCCTTCTCATTAATAACACACATACGCATTCACAGAAAATATCTGTGGTCAAGTCGAGGCTGTGTGGTTACGTGACCTTGAGCAGATTACTTAACCTCTTTGTTGCTTAGTTACCATGCACTGTACAACGGGACGAAATGACATGTGCCTCACAGGATTCCCTAAAAATTAAATGGGACAATACACACTAAGTCCACAGCACATACACAGTAAACATTCAACTCAGGGCTCCTAGCACAAGCCAGAAAACTTTACTAACGAACCAGAGCCTGGGAGAGGTCAGCACACACACCGTCCACGCTTCCAACAAACAAATGAAGATTTGCAAATGAGCTTCTCTCAAAGTCCCTTACCCACCAATGCACTGGATGGTTCACACTTTTCCAAGCAGTGCCCCAAAGCCCTCTTTTCTCTGAATCCTTTCTCTTCTCCAACCTTCTCCCTCCTCTATTCACCCATTTTCCTGTTTTCAGAGCAAGCAGAAAAATTCTTCTCCTGTACCAGGGCCTTAGGCCCTTTGGCTCTCATTCTGTGTGGACACTTCACAAACAGAAGATATTTCCTTACCAAAAAATAAATAAAAAGAATTTTTGGTTTCTGCTCTTAAAATGATGTACTTTACCCAGTTATGCCTAGAACATTGGTTTCTAGTCATTTGCATGTTACCCTTGTAATTTTTTCACATTTAAAAAAAATGTTTTTTTATTATTGAGACAGAGAGAAACAGAGTATGAGTAGGGGAGGGACAGAGAGAGAGGGAGACACAGAATCCGAGGCCTCCGGCTCTGAGCTGTCAGCACAGAGCCCAATTTGGGGCTAAGTCCCACAAACCATTAGACCATGACCTGAGCCAAAGTTGGACACTTAACCAACTGAGCCACCCAGGCACCCCAACATTCTTTTATGAGTGGATATTTTAAAATTACACAATATTTTTCCTTATACAAACTTACCTTTAAATTTTAAATGAATGTAGTTTAAAAGGAAACTATATTTCACCACTATGAGTACCAAAATAGTATTATTCACATGGGAAGGTTACCTTAATATAAAAATTTACTTAAAAAATGATATTCATATACCACTCCAAATCAGTGTGTATTACTAGTGTCCATGCATCACAATTTGATACCTGTGAGCCTAAAATGTGTCCTTTATTATGAACACCCAGAGGCTGGACTGAGGAGGGTAGGGGGCAAAGTCTGCATTTGCATGTTACTAACAGCCTGGGTAGAGAGGAGGAGTGAGTGAGGATGCGCATATGTTGGTAGGATCAGGTTAGAAAGCTGACAGAGAGGACAGTCCAGAGACACAATTCCGAGGAGTGATATCATCTTGTATCCTGCAGGATTGTCCCATAGCACCCGGGAGAATGGCTAATGTTCATTTAATTGAACTATAATCCGCTGCTGGAATCCAATGCTGTTATAAATAAATGTTGAACAACTGGAAATATTAGGGATCATAAAATCTGAATCCTCCAAAAAGAAGTTCATATCGCCAACTGAGTCAGTTTGATACAGTGCCTGACACTCAAAACAACAGCATAACCTATAATTACTGATACTGCTCCTTTGGCCTTTTAACAAAAATTAACAAAGCTAAAATTGAGATCCTCTAGGTTCCCCTCTGCTCTGTCTGTACAAGCAATGTCACAAACTTTTGGAGGAAAATTAAACACCTGACACTGGCCTAAAATTCTGTATTAAAGTTCTAAGACTCAGCCCCGAGTCAGTGTGTTGAGCAAGGAACCAAGCCCAGGGTGCTTCTCTTGCAAATGTGAACTGTTTCACAGCTAAATATACAGAGCCTCTGTGCATATCTAGGTAAACTAGAACACAACTCTATTTGAAATATATGCAGTCTACCATCAATGGCTAGGTGATCAGCGATTCTTTTTTTAAATTTTTTTAATGTTTATTTATTTTTGAGAGAGAGAGGGAGACACAGAGGATGAGTGGGGAAGGAGCAGAGAGAGAGGGAGGCACAGAAACGGAAGCAGGCCCCAGGCTCCAAGCTGTCCGCACAGAGCCCGACGCAGGGCTCAAACTCACGAACTGGGAGACCATGACCCAAGTGAAGTCGGACGCTTAACCAACCACCCAGGTGCGCCAAGTGATTCTTCACTGAATACCTGCCACGTGCCAGGAACTGCGCATGAGACCCCTTCTACCCTTCAGGAATTCCCGGGTTTGGGGTGATAGTAACATCTCTGCTGCTTGGGTCACATTCCACTGGAGTTTGCCTCAAGATACTTGACAGTTCCCTTTTATCGTGACATTCTACTACATCAAACACAGAAGCACGGTGCCTCTGAGCACACCTGAAACATGCGTCCCTGTAGGTCTTGAGTGAAAAACGCACGGCCCTCATGATTGCACCAGGAACATATTTTTTTTTCTTTTTAGAATGCCTTCCAGCAATTGATACGTACGGCTAATGCTCAGTCCCAAATGCCAATTCATAACATTTAAGCCTTATTGAATACAATTTTCTTCACACTATTTGATTGTGCCAAATAAAATGCCAGCAACCCTTTAGAGAAAATCTTCCTTAGGAGCCATCTATTATCTGATCTCCAAGGGTTGCAGGAAATGACGGGAAGACAAAAGAAAACTGCTTAGCTTTATGTAACTATACCATGCAGCCATTGGGTCACGTGATCTGATGACCCGGCTGAAAAAAAAAAAGTGGGCAGACTAGAATCTTTATAAAAAAGTTATTTGAATGCATATCTAAAGTGCAGATGTTCAGAGAGACATTCTTAAGCTATTTTTAACTCATTTAAATACATCTCCATTCTTCCTATTATAGAGATGAATATGTATTTCCATGTCGCACCATCTCTCATAATGCAGACTTTTAACATAGCTCCTAGAAATATTTACAGCCATATTACATTTATCATATAAGCAGACAAGAGAAAAAACCCCACAAAGAATCAAACAGCATCACATCCATGATTATACATGAAACACTGAAGAAAAGCCACATCTGTTGGATCTGTACTTCTACCACAACAGAGTTTTCAGAGTCTCCGTAGTTCAAACAGCTGTAGTTTACCGAAGCATATTTACAGTATATACAGAAATATAACATACCTCACATTCGCATCAAGCTCGTCCATTACAGGAAATAGGCATGGGTGAGTTGGACTGCAGTGCCCACAGGGTCCTATAATGTGGAAATTAAAAAGGAAAAAGAGACAATGAGTTAATGGTAGAAAATAAAAGCCCTTGCTAAAGGGAAAAAAATGCCAGACAATCATGGCTTTCTATTTATTACGACTTTTGTTTTATCAAGTATCAGAAAGTATTTAATAAACCATACTACAGCAAAGAGCTATTGGCATACTGAAGTATGACACAGCTAAGTACCACAAAGTTTCTTTACCATTTTACTAATCTCCTGGATATCAAAAGAGACAGGTAGTTCTTTTTACTCCATGCTAATCAGTTAACTTATTGCTTTTTGTTCTTCCTGGAAACACAGCTTATTTACATGGTTTGCATTAGGACATTAGCTAATGAAAACAAGTTGTTACATTGTTATGATTAAAATGGCGTATTGCCTAAAATGGTCAGCCATCATGTTTCCTACGAGGATTCAAGGTTTTTTTCTTTTTTAACTCTTTTTGAGGGTAGGTAATCATACGTCCATTTGAAAATCAAACTCTTGAGAACTATGTGCCTTGAAAAACTCAATGGTCGTGCACATACATAGCAATTTCAGAGGGACCCATGATTCCTTGAAGCACACTGATAAACCCCAGGCTAAGAACCCTGACTTGAAAGGCAGTTAAATTTCAAACTACCAAAAGTTCCTCTGGTGTGGGCTCTCAGAAGACCTTGGACTTTACTGGGCAGGTACTCCCTAATCTCCACCAAGTGTGCCTTCTTAGCTGACTGTAGTGTCCTTTTTCAGAAGAATTCCTATGTTTTGCATCACATTTTTAAAAAATTCTTTTTTAGCAGACTCTGGGCTCTGAGCTGTCAGCACAGAGCCTAATGTGGGGCTCGAGCCCACGAACTGTGAGATCTTGACCTGAGCCAAAGTCAGAAGCTTAACCAACTGAGCCACCCAGGCGGCCCCACATCACATTTGTTCCTCATCGTGGTGAGTCTGAGAATGTAGGGGCAGAGCCTAATCTGCTTCTTTGCGGGTGACCCTAGGCTAGTCCCTTTTTCCTTTTGAGCTTCACCATCTACTTCTCAGTAAAGAGAAGGATTGGAGGAGATAATCTCTGGATACACTTCCAGCTCTGACATTCTATAATTCCATCTGCTGGTTTCCTAATCGAATCTTATCAAGAAGAAACTATAAATCTGTTTATCTGCACAACAGAACCATGTAACTCAGCCTGGACCCTTGGATGCTTTGGTCGGGGTGGACCAAACACTTTGGACTGGCCGCCAGGAAGAGAATGGCAGACCACCAGAGCTGGAAAGGATGTAGATTTCTCTGGGTTTTTCAGTGTTTGTTCTTTAATGCCTCTAAGATTAGCGGGGACTCTTGTGGGCATTTCCTGATCTGGGGCAGGTGTGGGGAAGACTCAGCCTCCAAGACTGTGAACCCCCTTACTCTGACCTAAAGCTAAGTAGCTCTGGCCACTTCAATCTCTTTTACATTTTGAATCTGGAATAATCTTTCTGGTAAGTTTTATTTATTTTTGAGAGAGAGAGAGAGAGAGCAGGAGAGGGGCAGACAGAGGTAGGAAGAGAGAATCCCAAGCAGGCTCTGCGTGGCCAATGTGGAGCCCAATTCGGGGCTCAAACTTATGTACTGTGAGATCATGACCTCAGTCAAAACCAAGAGCCAGATGCAAAACCAACTGAGCCACCCAGGCACCCCAGAATGCAGAATAACCTTTTATTTGAAATATTTAAGTACAAAGCCTTAACTGCTGCAGTGACAGGACTCCACCCTCCTCAACCTAAAATCTTTCTTAAAGTGATCACATCCCTTCCCATGGCTTAAAATAAAAAGCATTTCAGGGATGCCTGACTGGCTCAGTCAGTGGAGCGTGTGAGTCTTGATCTTGAGGCTATAAGTTTGAGCCCTGTGTTGTGTGTAGAGATTACTTTAAAAAAATTTTTTTAATAAAATAAAAAGCATTTCAAACCCAACTCTACATTTCCCACTCCCAACACAAAAACCCAGTCCTCCCCTAGTGTTTCCCATTTCGACAAATGGACCCACATTGACCCAGTTACTCAGACAAACAACCTTTTTTCTCACAGCCTGCAAACAAATTGTCAGCAAATTCTTCCTCTCTATTTTGTAAATGAGTCCTTATTCCAGCTTTTTCTCATTCCCTCCAGAACCAGCACCCTGGTCTACACCACCATCTCTTTCCTTCTGACACCTCTACAATCCGCTAACTGTTCTCTGGCTTGCTCCACGATCACCTCTCGTCCCCACAGTAGCCAGAATGGTACTTTATTTTATTTTGTTTGTTTTGTTTTGTTTTACACTTATTTATTTATCTTGAGGGGGGAGGCCAGAAGAGCAAGCAGGGTCCTTGAGATCAGCAGAGCCTGACACAGGGCTCAAACTCATAAACCTGTGAGATCATGACCTGAGCCAAAACCAAGCATCAAATGCATAACCAACCGAGTCACCCAGGTGCCCCCAGAATGGCATTTTAAACATGTAAGTCAGATCATGTCTTCCCTGAATAAAATTCTAGTGGATCCTAGTCTTGTTTAGAATAAAATCCAAACTCCAGACCAACTAGATCCTACATTATCTGGCTCCACCCAGCTCCTCGAAACTTTAGCCATGCCCCACCCCGCAGTGCCCTTGAGCTCACTGGTTTTGCTACTTCCCTTGGCCATAAAAGTGGGTTTTCACCTCAGGGCCTTTACACTTGTTGCTTCCTCTCTACTGCTCAACTGTCACTTCCTCATAGAAGTCTTCCCGAATCACCTGAGTACAGTTTCAACCTCATTTTCTCAAGGCTTCTATTTTCTTTATCAACTCTGTTTTTTCTTATTAACACTTACATTGTATATCCTCCATTGCTTCTTTATTACTAACTGGCCTTCCTCATTAGAATAGTTTCAGGTGGACATAGTTATATCTGATCACAGTTACGTTCTCAGTGCCTAGAAAACTACCTGATATATTGTCTTCATAGATATTTGTTGAGTCAAATAAGTAGTTAATTAGTTTTGCATGTGAAGAAACTGAGGTTTGAGAGTTTATGATGTTCCAACTGGAAGGTAACCTATGGGCCAAAGTAGGTAAAAACACCTCATCTTAGTCACCTTTTCTATGCATTCACAAGAGCCAAACAACTGTCTTCTTCCTCTTCTTCCAACCTCTTGTCCCTACTGTTAGATAAAAAGACTGTTGGCCCGACAGGTTAACAGACTTGCCAAAGTCACACATCTGGCACTGGGAACAGAATTCAGGTCTGCAAATTCCAAAACTTAAGCTTTATCGTGTATAGTTCTTGTCATCAGATCACACTTCCTTCTACTGGAAGAGAAGGAATGCTTTCTCTGAAAATAGTGCTTTGAATTTCCTTTGTGGAACCAATCTTCCCCTGCCTTAAGCCCTAGCTTGAGTGATGAGCACAAGACCAGCACCAGCCAATCAAAATGATTCATTCCCTGGCCATGATTCTTCAGCTCACCAGGTAGATTAGTGAAGGCTAACCCTGGGATTTTTGCTAGACAGAGTCTGTCTTTTCCCTAGTGTTGCCAGACTGTTGCTTCCGTTGGAAGCTATTGGTCACCAGCATTGCTACTGTGGGGAGACAGCCTGTCTGAGCATGAAGCTAACCCCAGGGAAAGCAGAGTTGGTGTACAGACAACTTGAGGTTGAAGACCCAGTGGTGTCTTAAGACACTTCTACACATGAACTTCCCAATTAGACAAGCCAACAAATTCCTTTTTTTCCTTCTTAAGCCAGTTTGAGTTGGGTTCCAGGCAAAAGAATCCTGCGTAATACACCAAAAGAATCCTGAGTAATACACCAAAAAAATCAATATTGTATTTGTATACAGATTAGAAGGAAAAAAACTGGAACTAAGAAAACCAGTTGAAAGCTAGCTAAAGCCCATCTGATTGAAATTGCATTTGAAAATGTTACAACACAGGGAATCCTTACATATTCATAGCAATGTACATTGTTATGTCTTGCTCATTGTCAACCCAACGAGCAGTTTAAAATGATTGCCATTTAACAAGCCAGTGAGACAGCCTGCATTTTGTCAGAAAGAAATGAACAGTTACAAAAGATAAATTGGTGATTTGAATCTATCCTGATTTGATTAATTGATCACAGTCCACTCTTTTCTGCCATGCTCACCAGGGCTAACTAATCAGAACCTTGATTACAGGGACACTTCTTTTCGGGAAGATCACACAGAGTTAAGAGGGGTGTGCAAGGAACCAGCATTTTTAGTTTACATGCTCACACTTCTGCTCCTTACCAAAACACTACCTAGTCAATTAACGACACAATCAACTGAAAGCATCTCCTATGCCAGGGTATAGTTATGTCACTTCTAAAAGTTCTGCCAATTGGAAATTCAATTAGACTACATATGCGTGTGTGTTTCAATGACAGTCATGCTGCATCCGTATCTGAGGGACAAGAAGTGATACCCCCCAGACCAGTCTCCTTCAGAGAAACAGTGGCACTTTGTTATAACCAGATAACGAGCATGGTGAGTCTCAGGAAAGGGGTGGAGAAGAGAGTCAAACAAAACCTTCTACCACGGGAAGTCCAAATGAAGATCTCAGAATTCTCTCGGGGCTAGGACAAGCTCAAGTAACCGGCACCATTCAAAACACTCTGTCACAGAGGTTAAGCTACAGCAACATCCAACTTTGTCACATTCTTTGGAGACTTTTTTCCTTGTTGGATACGTTGAAAACTATATCTTTCCTTTAAAAAGGAGGAGGAAGGGGCACCTGAGTGGCTCAATCAGTTAAGCACCTGACTCTTGGTTTCAGCTCAGGTCATGATCTCAAGTTTCATGGGTTTGAGCCCCGTGTGGTGCTCTGCGTTGGCAGCACAGAGCCTGTTTGGGATTCTCTCTCTCCCACTCTCTGCCCTTCCCCCACTCACACTGTCTGTCTCTCTCAAAATAAATAAATAAACTTAAAAAAAAAAAAGGAGGAGGAAGAGTTCATCTTACTTACGCCACCCAATGCTCATTTCAACCCTTGCTTTCCCGGCATGCAAATTTTAAATAATTAAAGGACAACCCAAAAGGTAAGTACAACCGCATCTTTACCCTTGTTCTTTTTACTCAGAATATCCTGAAAGATCGCTGTGGAACAGTTGTTAATGGTTAACAGAAGGTGTGTCGTTGCATCTCTATTATGAGAAGTGTGAGCACAGGGCTCACCTGTAAATAGTCCTGCCTATTGGAGTGAACTATCCACGTCATCTGGTGTGGTGCCAACACCTGCCAACCTGGAGCTATGTCAGAAGCTCAGCTTGGCTTTGCTGCACTTGGTTTTTTTTTCTTTTTTCTTTTCTTTTCTTCTTCTTTTTTTTTTAATCTCTGGTTTTGACTGCATGGGCGGATATTCATGCATAACTGTGCATAGATTGACCACGTTTCTTCATAGAGTATGCTTACACGGGTTAGATTTCTACACCAAAGGGCATATTCCAATATCTTTATTTTGGACAAGTGTCAGAAATAAGTAAAACATTATTCATCTTCATAGCCAAATTGAGGGAAGGAACTTCACATAATGGAAGCAGCAAGCACTGGACCAGGAGTCACTGGGCATGGGTTCTCAGCCTGCCCCTGTTGCTAGCTCACTGTTAAGCAAGTCTTAACAGTTTTAACAGTCTTGAGCGAGTCTGCTTACCAAGCTTGGTCTCAAGTCCCCCAGGTGTAGAAGGGACTGAGGCCAGCGAGTACTGGACATCCTGAGTCAAGGGGGAAATTCGAAGTAAGTAGAGCTTCTCAGAAGCTAAAAGAAAAACTTAAAAGGTGAGTCGCTTGTCATGATAGGCATTCAGGCAGCATGTGAGTAACCATGTAAGGGGGTCTAAATGAGAAGTATAATTTTGGTGACCCATAGGGCTTCTTCTAATAAAATTGTAGGACTGTGATTTGTAGGACTGTGTCCGTATTCGTTCTGCCTCTCATATCCCCAGAAGAAAGAAAGACCATGTGTTTTGAATCATTTCCCAATTTTAAAAAAAAGGAAGCTTCCTCCTGGGCACCTGGGTGGCTCAATGTCGGTTAAGTGTCTGACTCTTGGTTTCAGTACAGGTCATGGTCTCATGGTTCATGGGACCCAACCCCACGTTGTGCTCTGCACTGATAAGCCTGCTTAGGATTCTCTCTTTCCTTCTCTCTGCCCTTCCCCTGCTCATGCTCCCTCTCACTCTCTTAAGATAAATAAATTTAGAGAACAAAAGGATACTTCCTCAGTTCACATATGCGGTCTCAGATAGGCTCCATCTGCTGAGCACAATCACAGACATCTCTGAGCAGGTGAGACAAAAAGGAGAGCAATGTAAAGTGTAATCAAAGAAGCCAGATATTTGATGAGTGTTAGTTGTCAAAAGCTTCTTGTTGGTCTCATCACTTCATGCCCTAATCCACTGCGGCCATTTGTACCCAAACGCATGTTACCATGATCAAACTAGCATGTCCCCCAGGCTTCTACATCCCTTGGTGCTCATGATGTCCTAGTAACCATGACTGTGCAAAAAGTTTTTGGATCATCGGAAAACCTGCAAGTGGGAAAACTGCCACGACATGGAAGAAAAAGCTTCTCAGCTATTTACAGGGACTTTGTTTTGGAAAATATTAGAAACTTGTAGAATGCTGTTTCAGCAATTTATTTTATATCAGTTCATACATACTCTTCAGAGGAATTTCTCTTTGTAAATTAGTCCTGAAAAAAATCATATGATTTGTTTTCTAGACATCTAAATGGTGATGTGTAAGCCATTAAGAGAGAGAGAAAGAGAGACTGCACCTGTGTTCCAGGAGTCAGGACTACATTCGCATGTGTCTTTCTAGGGATGGCAGTCCAAATGCCAGTTGTACTAAGTCACCTGGAAAGATTTAGTCCTCAATAAAAAGCTTCCAGCTGTTTCATTTCCATAACTGAAGCCCATACAGATGCCAATTCAATTATACTCAAAGAACCACAGTACAGCTATGTAAAATTAGGATGCAAAAATAGCTTTTAACTCTTTTCAAAACAACTAAGAAAATATTCTTTCTGGATAAATACACATTTCTCAGCTGGAAATTTTAGACCCTTTGTCAGAAAACCAATATTGAAAACAGCCTTGAACCAATGAAAGACTATTGAAGAGGCATACCTAATCTACCCAATGGGGAAAAAATGAATTATAGGAAAAGTAAACTTTTCCATGAACTTCCTTTTCATGTAGCACTGAACAAAGTACATCTAGAGTATTTCTAGGAATCCTATATTTTTAAAGGCAGAGATTTCCCTCCCCCCACCTCACAAAGAATGTGACAAAGAGAGGGGTTTGCAAGAAGCTAGCTCTAATGAAACATGGATCTGGATGTTTCATGAAGAAAGAAAAAGAAGATTCAGGAAGCCTGTATATATTAATAATATATTATATATGTTATAGTATATTTATGTTTCTGATCACTTGATTAATGTCTCACTCCTAATTTGGCCATAGATTCTATGAGAAAAGAGACACCGTTCACTAAGCTTTTGTCAAAGCAATGGCATAACATGATATGGAAGTTCTACTTGAAAATTAGAGAAGAAAGTAGTCTGGTCATTGTGTCTCCAAAAGAGAGATGCAGTCCGAGGAGAAGTTTGAGACTCACTCTGAGGTAGATCATCCACCATCAGAGCTGTCCAGTTATTGACCTGTGTGTCTTGGCAATCAACAAGGTCCCCCCCAGAGGAAGGCTCAAACAGAAGCCAGAAAACCATCAGTCACGGTTGAGGGGAAAAAGCAAGTCTCAGATGATTTTGAATTCTGATGAAATCCAGGAATGCAATGAGAGCAGAACTACCGCAGAGGCTGTTTGCTGTAGAGCAGAGGTTCTCAAGATTAAGCATGCGTAAGAATCACCTGCAAGCTTGTTAAAACAATGGCTGGGCCCCACCTCCACGTTTCTGATTCCGTAGGTCTGGAGTGGAAAACTTGCATTTCTAACAAGATCTCAGGTATTGCTGATGCTGCTGGCCAGGGGACTGCTCTTTAAGGTAAAACCAATTTCCCAAGTGTGGTTCCCCTGTCACTGGAGAAAGCACATGGCCCTAGGCAGCAGGTGGATAGAGCATTAAGTGCTGGTGGATCATATGGTTAAAACGGTGTTCTCCTTTTGGGGTTCCTGGGTGGCTCAGTCAGTTAAGCATCTGACTTCCACTTAGGTCATAATCTCACAGTTCGTGGGTTCAAGCCTCACATCAGGCTCTGTGTTGACAGCTCAAAGCCTGGAAGTTGCTTCTGATTCTGTGTCTTTCCCACTCTCTGCCCCTTTCCATGTTTGCACTCTGTCTCTCTCTCAAAGTAAAAATAAATTTAATTCTTAAAAAGGTGTTCTCCTTTCATTTTCCATTTTAACCACTGTTATTTATGTTGAAGAAGTGAACTCAAGGGTTAGTTTATCTTTGAAACCTTCCTGACATTTGGAAATCTCCCTTTTCTAATGAGAAAAGAATAAGTCTCAAGCTCACAATCTTTTGCTAGAAACACGATTATCTTACTGAAGTCCTCCAAGAAGGTCTTGAGGTAAGGATTAAATAAATGTACACTGTTCATCTGGCGGGGATAAGTAGACCGGCAGCAAATAATGAAACAGGAATGGAGGTGAAAGCAGCCAATGCGGAAGGTGTTATTAAGCTACAGAAGCTTGATCTCCCAGGGAAGCTCTGGAAAATGGTGTAAATATGCCTCAGAGTTATCTGCAACAAGTGGGGAGAGTACTGGGGTATTAATACTCCTGGGACCATCATTTCTTGGTTTAGGGCTGTCCACAGGGAGACCTCCAGCCCATTGTGCTCACAGGCACAGTGGACTAGAAAAGACTGGGGGTAGCCCTCCAAAAATTAGGCAGGTTCATCGCTGGATGTCCAGCTACAGAAAGGGTGAGAAGGTCTGCAGGAAAATGAGAGAACCAGGACAGTATCTGCTCCAACTGTGTAGCTTAAATCTCATACACTGTTGTGTGTGCGTTGCATTTGCTTTTACAGTTACCTTCTATTTCTTGCAGTTGGCACTGGTTTCCACTTACATTTTTTTGTTTCTTTGTAAAATAAATGTATTTAAGGAAAACTAATTGATCTAAAGAAAAGTGCTATGCAGATAATGTTCCAGATGGCATGAGAAGGTGGCAAAAACCACAAAGGTAGTACTCAAACGACTGAAGTTTGGGAGACACTGACATAGTGCTTTAAAGCAGAGATTGGCATGTTTTTGTTTTTGTAGAGGGCCATTTAGCAAATATTTTAGGCTTTATGGAGCACAAGGTCATTATCGTAACTACTTGGCTCTGCCCTTGTAGCATGAAAACTGCCATAGACAATACGTAAATGAATGAGCATGGCTTTTTTCCAATAAAAAGTATTTATGAGCTCATAATTTTCACTTGTCACAAAATAGTCTTCTTCTTTTGATTTCTTTTCAACATTAAAAAAAATGTAAAAACAGGAGTTCCTGGGTGGCTCAGTCAGTTGAGCGTCCAACTTCAGCTCAGGTCATGATCTCATTCATGGTTTGTGAATTTGAGCCCCACATCAGGCTCGCTGCTGTTAGCCTGTCAATGCAGAGCCCTCTTCAAATCCTCTGTCCCCCTCTATCTGCCCCTCCCTTGCTTATGCTGCCCCCCAAATAAATTTTTTTTTTTAAAAAAAGGTAAAAACCATTTTCAGCTTCCAGGCCATACAAAAACAGGCAGCCAGTCAGATAGTTTGCCAGCCCAATTCAAAGTATGGCCTTGGACTCTGTCATATAGCCTTGGACTTTGTCATAGTTCCATTGATTACCAGCTTTGCCCTTGGATGAATCACTTACTTTTCTTAGCCTCAGTGCCCCATCTGTATAACAGGGAGAAGCATAGTACCAACCTCACAAAGATGTCTCAAAAAAATAAACAAACATGAACATTTATAAAGCCAATGGCCAGTGAGTTCGCAATGTAATTTTAGCCAGCTATTGTGACTTGGTGGTCTCTGGTTTGGCAGGGCCCCAGTCCTTGGAGACTGGGTGTGTCCCACTGTGCTTCTTCATGAAGGCAGCTACAACCTGAGGACTGAGTTCCCCTACTTTGGGATGCAGTTACAGAAATGACTTGTGTTCTCTACAGGACAGGCTCCTGAAAGCTAAGCTTCAGAATGCCCAGAGCGTCTTGTTCCCACCCATCTCACAGGCTTGGAATTGGGAGGTGGTCAAGCTAAAATGTGTATTCCACCTAAGTAACATCTTCAAAATTCTTGTTTTAAACTCTGTGGAATTATGCTGCTGACAAGTGGCTCTCTAACCTTAGAATACCTACAAGTCACTTGCAAAACTGTGGATTTGAGTGCCTCATTCAAAGCGTCTCTGAACCCTTAGGTCCAGGAACCTGCATTTTAACAAATGTCCCAGGGATTCTAATGCAGGCGGTTCACGGAGGGCGCTTTGGGAAACACTGCAAGTATAGAGCGCAATCCACCCAGGTGAGTACATCCTTCTGAAATCCTCTTTAATAGCTTTTCCTATCTATTTAAATACCTCCTTGGCAGAAAGACCTGGATTACAGTATTTACTATGCATGCCAAGAGAAAAGTCTCCACCAGCCTATTCACTTCTTCTGTCCTCACTCTTTTCTATTTCTTCTGAACCTCCTGGACTAGAAAACAGTTTACACAGAACTCTTCACTTCAGATATCATGTGCTGATTATCATATCCAATTAAGCATCCTAGTGCAATCTCAAAGGACATGGGCTATTTACAGCTTGGATGGAAATTCTTGAGCAGAATCTGCATCTTTACTGGACTAATAAGAAGTCACCTCCCCCAAAAGCCTCTGAGTATACTCTCCCTCGAACAGTTCCTAAACAAACCCTTTAGGAAAAAGATGATTCTGGATCCATAGATGTTGGAGGGGCCCATTTAACTCAGAAGCATCCTGCTGAGGAAGAGGAGGGGTGTCATATTTCTATGACTGATATTTCTCGAACACATACTAACTACCAATCCGTTCATGTGTGTTACCCCATTGCAGCTTCGCACCACCCTCTGAAGGAGTAGTGCAATTATACCCATTTCACAGATGAAGAAACTGAGGCATAGAAAGGAGACACCATCCAAGGCCATACAAGGCAGTGGCTTCAGAACACAGACCTTAAATCACTAAGCTGTCCCATAAAGGATCTCAGTGCTCCCTGCCCCAATCTCAACTTTTCCAGCCTAATTTTACTAACTAGATATTTATGTAGCTCCTTAATACCTACAGAGTTTTAAGACAGACCTACAGGTCTGCTAGCACCTGAGCAGGCTGTGTTTTCATCAAGGCCTAATTTTGTTCTTAGTGCCTAGTGACTCTGAGTTCCTCATTTTGTTTCTATAAGCCCCAGGTCTCCGGCTGCTCAGCGTGGTTAAGAAACGCAGCCTGCCTGTCTTGCAGATCTGCTACTACTCATACAATTCAAATAAGATAACATATGTGAAAGCCCTCTGAACAGTATAAAAAGTTATCTAAAATGGTAATTCCCCAGCCTGTCATTTCCACAAATTATTTTAAACATTGGAGAAGGAAGAACGTCCTGTTGTGTAAAATCATCACAGTCAAAGATCAGATTTTCCAGAGATCTGGGTTAGTTTGTAAAGTACCAACCCTGCAGATCTTTGTGGAGCAAGGAAATCACTACCTTTCCTCACAAAGCAGACTCTTTATCGCAGGTCAAGGTCACAGAAATTTCAAGAGCTTGAGAATCACATGATCTGGGTGTTGGCCATTGCCCTGCCGCTAACTGACTGTGAGCGAGTCTTTCCCCGTCCCTTTCCAGGACTCTAATGCTGCTTGGTGCTCAAGAACGTCTTGGGAGGCAGACTGTCAATGTTAAATCCCAGCTCCATCCCTCTGCAGGAGGTGGTGACTTTGGGTAAGTCATGTCAACTGTTTCAGTCTCAGTTTCCCAATGATAAAAATGAGAATAAGAAACAGAAACTTACTTTGAAATTATCCACATAATAGACTGATGAATGGGTAGAAAGGTGGATAGATAGAAATATGACAAAGCAAGGTAATGGTAACGATAGAACCTCTGTGGTGAGTATATGTGTTCACTGTACAATTCTTTCAATTTTTCTCTAATTTTTTTATAATAAAATGTTGGGAAGTTTACAAAAGGCAACAACAGGTTTGTTAGAAGAAGTGGGTGAGATCTAGAGCGTTCAGTGATGTTCATAATAAGTGCTGGGCATGTCTTACCAATGTTATTTATTCTACGGATAAAAGGGAAGACACAATGATGGCTCGCCTAGGCTTTGACAATCTGTGAGTCAGAACATATGCTAGGTGAGCCAGAGCCATGACACGCATGAGCAGAATGAGAAGCCAGGCCACGTGGCATAGAAACCAAATGGACAGAGAGGAGCTGAGATGCTGCCATAGACATATCAGAAACCGAAAGGTATCACAAATGGAAGCAGCAGGACCCCAGGCAGGGAAAGCCTAATAGGGGAAGACCTTGAAAACAAAAGCAGGTCATCTTGGTTACACATCAAATTAACAGATTTCTCTATCAGACATCCCTTTGGTAGGAGAAACACACTGGATAGGAAGTCAAACCTGAGATCAAATCTGGTCTCTGCCACACCAGTTACGTGAAACAGGAGACATTCACTCAAGTGTCCACCAGACCACGTGGACTGGAAATATCTGCCACGACGGAATAAGCCCTATGCTTCTGCTGTGACCTTGTGGCCCGAAATGACTGGGCCGATCGGATTCTCTCTGGGGAGAATCTGAACCGAGAGACGCACTCTTGGAATGTGTCAGACTAAGGGCAGAGCAATGGAGACAAGACTGTGAACTCCTGGAGCTAAGCTCTTCAGTATGTCTGGATTCTATCCTTCCTTGGGTCTGGTTCCTTGAATACATGAGAAAAGCCTCACTATCCTTCCAATAATTTCCAATTTTTGCCTCAGCAAGCCAATATTGACTTTTATTATGTATAAACAAATATATATATTTGAGTGTGTATATATATGTGTGTATATATATATATATACACATATATATACATATATACATATATATATTTGAGTATATATATGTATGTATATATACTAATACCATTACCCTAACTAATACAAGAGTTTTCTTCAAGTTTCCAAGCCTTGGTTTCTTCATCTGTAAAAGAGAGAAATGCATCTTCTCTCAGGGTTTTGATATAAAAATCAAAGAAGCCCAACTGTGTACAATTCCCCAGCACCTGGTAAATATTCAGTAAACATTATTTAAATCCTGAGAGTCTGTGTTTCAGAACTGTTAGACCTTTCTCAGCAGGTACTTAGAGTCACCTTGGAGTGACCTTGTTTGGGGGGAAGATGTGTGGCTGTGCAAAAAGAGGCAGAGGCTGAGTCAAAAAGAAGGAAAGTGTTGATGGCGCTCGAAATCTGGTTTGAAAAGAAACTTCTTCTATTTAAGGTTTTAAAACTTTAATCAGTTATATATAAATGTTCCCACTGGAGTTTCCCTTTGGGTTTGGTCGTTGCGCTGAGGTCGATTTGAATGGAGAAATCAATGCAAAGCAACTTCGCAGGAAACAAAAGCTGGATGGTCAGGTCACAGACCTTCCTCAATCTCAGAGAGAGGAGTGTCAGAATGTATCTGGCAGCGGCTAAGATATTAAAGGACTTTTCATTTGGATTATCCTGTGAGCAATGAGGGATTTTATCATTCTGTCCAAAGTAGCTGTGGGGGTGTGTGAGGAGGTAGGGGGCATGAAAAGATCTAAGATCAGAATTAATCTAACCTAGAATTATGATAGCTGAGAAAAAGCAAACGCTTTTCTGAAATTCACAAGGAGAGACAAAACTTAGAGGCTTCAAGGGACATGTTAACTACTCCTTAGCAGTAACTATTCTTTCTATCTTTGCTCTATCCTATGACTCTCATAAAACCAAATGCTTAGCTACTTTAAAAATAACATATTTTAATGCTTGTTTATTTATTTTCAAAGAGAGAGAGAAAGGCAGAGAGAGAAGGAGAGAGAATCTCAAGCAGGCTCTGCACTGTCAGTGCAGAGCCAGACATGGGGCTTGATCCCACAAACCATGAGATCATGACCTGAGCTGAAATCAAGAGTCAGATGCTTAACCCACTGAGTCACCCAGGTGCCCCCAAAATAATATTTTTCATTCAAAGATTTCAGGTGGGTGGGCTGTAAGCTTTACTTAGTCATATTGGTCTTAATCATGTGCTCCTCTGATTGTGGTTCCTGGACCAGTAGCATCAGCATCACCCGGGAATGTAGTCAGAACTACAAATTCTCAGACCCCAACCCAGAAGCACTGAATCAGACACTCTGGAGATGGGGGCCAGCAATCTGTGTTTCCACATGTCCTGTGGAAGGTTTTGGTGCTCACCAAAGGTTGAGAGCCACTGTCATAACCAAACTGTGAAGCTTGCAAAACCAAGGCAGCTACCAAATCTGTGGATTTGTTGACATGGGGTTTTAGGGGAAGCAGTCAGCCTTCTAGGGCTTGCCTTGAACTGTCAAGCTTAATCGTAATGGGTGAGGTAGTCATGCGCACTCCATCAATGAGCCTATTTGACAGCCATTTACATTGCACTCAGTGTCCCTCTGTCCAAACGTGTACCATCATGTACTCCCTCAGTAGCATCAAAACAGCACGCAGAACAGAATGAAAGAGCAGGCTAACAATACAGAAAGAGGGGGGTGATACAGATAAGGCAACTCCAGTTTCGATGACTAACGTTTCCATGATGGTGAGGACTTAATGGAATAAAAATGCCACATCCATTTCATTCCTTTTCTCCACCCTCCCTTTCCCCTGACCCCCTCCCGCAAGCTACCCAACCCTGCCACTACCTTTCTCCTTCAGCATACACCTTGGAGCTATTTCCAAATAACCCGAATAACAAAGAGGGAGAGGACCAAAAATTAATAATAATAAAATAAAGGAGAAATCACATTATTTCAATGGAACACAATCCCCACCCTCAGTTCCTAGCCTTCTCAGAAGCAAACTTGGTTCTACAACTGAACCAGAAGTTGTTTAAGATCACTTCCACCCCGTAACATCAAGATCCCATTCACGGAAGAGTGAAGAGCTCAGCGTGGGGGCTCAGAAGGAACTCTGGAGTCAGACCCAGCTCCACTGCTCACAGCTGAGAGAACTCTGAGGTGGCTCTCCCACCTCTCAAAGTTTGAGTCACCTCATCTCTACAAGGAAAAGGAAGAAGAGTATCTCTCTCACGGGATTCTTAATGAAGATTAAATGAGATCATTGGCGTAAAGCATTTAGAACCATGCCTGGCACAAAACAAGGGCTGGATTAATGTGAGCTATTAGGATTATTATGATAATGCCTCCAAAATGCTTCTCAGCCTTCGGTAACATCTTGAGCATTTCCAGGCATAGCAACAAGGCAGTGAGAAACCAGGAGGGACAAAGGTAAATGTGTGAGTGTGGTTATGCTGGAAGGGAGTGGAAAAGCAGCTAGCAACACAGAAGTTCACCTACTTGTTAAAATACAGAAACTATTTCCGTACAAAGCGACAAGACTTGTGTTGAATTACAACAGTGGTTCTCAGCAAGGGGTGGGGGTGGGAAAGGATTTGGCTCTCCAAGGAGACATTTTGGTCGTCACAACTGGCGATTGCTACTGGCATTTAATGGACGTCAGAGATGCTGCTATACCATCCAAGGACGCATAGGACAGTCCATCACAACAACAACAAAATCATCTAGCCCGAGACGTCAATACTACAAAGATTTGAGAAACCCTGAATTGGTTGTGTGAAGCTATCTTAATAAGACTTACTACGATTTTTCAATTTTCAAAAAAGGCAATGGCATTGAAGATTCTGGCACTTGATGAGTGGTGAGAATAGGTGACCTCGAGGACTCCTTCAGGCCAAAGGCTTGATGTGGGCGGTTGACCCTCAGCCACAAATTTAAGTCAATAGTGTGCTTCCACGCCTTTCTCCTTCGCTTGGTTCCTTTCCTAAAGACAGACAGAACTTTTTAAGAAGACGGCTAGGAATTGGACGGAACCATACGTCATTCGGGGGAATATTTCTCACTGGAAGAACACCAGTGACAATCAGAGACTTACAAAGCTGGGAGAAGCCTTAGAAATGATCTAGTAGTGAGACCCCAGCTGAAATCTATCACACTTCACAGACGAAGAAACTGAGATTGAGAAAGGCCAAGAGACTCGATCTAGGTCACGGAATGCTACAACGCTCAGAAGATCCAGATCCTTCCAAAGAATTTATTTCACCTATTCGTCAGACAGTGATAATATCAAGGGTCTCTGCATTTGCTTTGTGTCTTTTAAGTGATCACAGTCCTCATCTGTCCCTACCTCTGGAAATTCCTGAATATGGGGTTCACCAGATAAGGTGATAGCAGTAGGAATACAAAAAAATTAGATTCAAGAAGTCCTGAGGGAAAGGAGGTAAGACTTGCCCGTGGATCAAGCTGTCGGTGCGACTGTCGGAGAGAAGAAATAAAGAGAACTTCAGTTCCCAGCCACAGTAACCTGGAGGATGGTTCTGGTTCAATAACAGATGAGGGATGTGGCTGTGGAATGGGGAGCAGGTCGCTTCTGCCGGGTTTCAGGGGCTGGTCCTTCAGTTGTGAACTTGAGGAAGGATTTGAGGGGATGGACAGTGTCAGGGAGGTCCAGGAGAAGTTGGGTAGAAGGAAATACATTCAATGTGTTGGTTGTGAGGCCACTGTGGCCCCCTAGAAGGACCCGCTTCAGAAATAAAATTCAGATAATTCAGAGGAACCAAGAGCACAGCTGTCCGCAGACATGGGCTGAAAATGAGCACTCCCGGAAGCGCCCCCTAGCCCGGAAGCGCCCCCTAGCCCGGAAGTGCCCCAGTCCTCCTGGAGCTTAAATGGGGGTCTGCTCAACTATTTCCCAGGTGCGGGGCAGGGGCAGTGAGGCCAACACAAGGGAGCGTTTACGGCAAGAGTGAATAGGAAAAATAGATGTTTAAAAAATGGCTCAAAACTGCTGAAAACTCTCTCTACTTTGTACTGATTTTCTCTCTCCACCTCCTCATTTCCTGAGTGAAAAGCTGCTCCTCAGAATCGCACAGCATCTCATCCTCTGTCCTGACTTTTTCCTTCTTTCTAGGGCACTCCATCCATCACGGTGCCCTTTTCCTTCGCCACCTGTGCTCACCAGCAGCACAGAGCTGCTTCTCCCTGGCCATGGATGCTGAAGTTCCACCCAAGGGGCCAGGCAAACACGTGGGGGGGGGGGCACACTGCTGCCCACCCCCCAGGGTGGCCCACAGCGGTATGACCCAGGAACGGGTCCCATCAATATCTAGACAAGAAGGACAAGCTTGCTCCGTGTCCTTCCACCAAAACCCACCTAAGAGGCATTTTGTTCATTTTAGTGGACCACATGGAAAACCAAGCCGTTTTCTCTTAAGCTCGCACTCTAGGGAGACGAACTGGTGGCCATGACCTGTCCACCTGTGCCGGCCACCACCTCTCCGTATCAACAGCCACCTCTCCCTAAGGCAGCCAAAGGCACAGGGCCACATGGCGGCGGGTAGCACGCTGTGAGGGGAAACGCACCTGAAACCGGTATGGGGATTCTGTGAAAGCCAACTGCAGGAAGCTGGCACGGGCAGGGCCGCGGAGGCTTCGAGCGGCACAGCGTGCCCACACGCTCCGGTCACTTACACACACGGCCGGGTGCACACTCAGAGCACGCATGTCTGGTCGCGTAAGGGCACACACACACCAAGAGGGAGTTACGGTCTCTGGGGCACACATCCAGGATCATCCTGACAGTCCACACACACGTATCCGGTCACACACGCGCTGTGGCTCAGGGATGCGCTGCCCGTGTCACATCTCTGTCTGTTTCTCATACACACACACCCCTACACAGTCAGCGGGCAAACAAGCAGTTTCACAAGTACTCACGCACACAAGCGCAGGGCACCAGCCCCGACCCCACGGCGGTCCCACGCTGGGGACGCGTCCTGCACCACCGGCCACCCTCCCGCACGCACCCCCGCCCCGGCCGCCACGCAGCCCACCCCCCTGCAGCCAGGCGCAGTCTCCAGAGGGCCCCCGCCGCGCCCCC
>NC_043705.1:108475888-108479291 GCF_006229205.1 Suricata suricatta | reverse complement strand
CCTGCGCGCGCCGCGCATCGTGCTCCACCTCGGCCGCCGGGGCCCGACCGCTCGGGCTCCACGCCCCCAGCCCCGGCGGTGGTGCCCCTGCTCCACGCCCTCCCACCAAGTTCCCCTGCGCGGCGACGGCGACTGCGGCGTGGCGCACAGGGGAGTGGGCGTCGGAGAGGCTGCAGTGACCTCGCCGCTCTGTGCTGGCCGCAGGCAGGAGCCCTGACCCGGGCCCGCGCCGGCTCCTGGGTGACCTTGGGCAAGTTGCTTAACCTCTCTGAGCGCCCCTTTCCCCTCTGGGAAGATAATAACTAGAAGAACCGAAGGCGCTGGTGGTGCCGTGCCAGGGGAAATCCTGCCCCCGTATAGCTTACTTCCTTCTCATGCCTCTGACTCTGCCCCGGGGCACGGGTAGTTTGGGAGCAGGGTTCAGAGTGAGCTCCCTCGTCCCTCAGATAGAGGGCTCCCAAGTTTTCCAGAGGCAGCGTTTCCTTGGCCCGATATCTTCATAAGGCATCCTGCCAATGTTTGTTAGTTGGCTCTTTGCTTCCCTGATGTGGAGGTAGCCTGTTCTCCTAGCTCCGTCCACTGGTGACCTTGAGCACGTGATCAGGCACGGCACCAAACTCTGTGCTCCCATCTGTAAAATGGGGACCAGAAATTCACTAGCTGTCTTGAGACTCACCCAAGTTCCTGTGTGCAACTTAGTGTGTGGTCATTGATGGAATGCATCAGACAAAGGCCTCAGATCCCAGGGACAAAACAATCCAAGAGTCAAAGGAGTCATGCAGAGAAGGGGAAAAGAGGGTCTGCCTTTGGTGAGACAGGTGAGGGACCCTCCCCTCCAGGAGGCACAGTTCACCCACTGGAGGACCACTGAGGCTGCCAGGAAGCCTGACCAGAGAAGCTGTGGCAGTAATTAACCTCTTCAAGCAAATAAATTTTCCAAGACTATGTTAAAAATTACTTACTTAGCAATGGTGAACACAACCCAGGTGAATTGGAAATTTAAATTAACCAACCTATTCATGCCAGAAATTCTGAGCTGGTCCCTTTCTCGGCCTCTCTCTCTGTGGTTATTCCTGTCTCTCACTTCTCCCTTCTTTTGCCAGGTCCTGTCTGTCTTCCTCACGGTCCAAATTTCTTCCCCATCTTAACTCAAATACTTTTTTTTCTCTTTCTCCCTTTTTCCATCCCAGTCTATGCATCTCTTCTTTACCTTCTCTGGGCCCTGTCTCTGTCTCAACGCCTCTTGCTCTCAGCTCTTCCAACCCATTACTTCTCTCCCTTGCGTGTGTATGTCTTGAATATTCATCTTCAGTCACAACTGAAAAGTGGAAAAGTATCACTATGCCCCTTCCTTAAGCCAAATACTCTTGAAAAATGATACCATTATCCTGATCACCTGAGAGTACATAGCCTGAGTCATCTTGGACAACTCTACCTTTGTTCCCTTTCTCCGCACTCTCCACTCAACCACTTGCCAGTTCCCAGAGAGTCTGTCCCCACTCCGCCGCAGACACCTGTCCCTTCCTGCCTATGCCCACTGGACTGAGTTGTGTTTTTTCTGGAATCAAAAAAGGGTCTTCTGCCCGGTCTCTGCCTTCCAGCCCGTCCTCCTTCCTGATAGCAACGTGTTCTTCATCAAGCAGGTCCCAATGGTGCCACTCTCCAGCTCTAAAACCTAAGGCAGGAAACAGTTTCCCAAAGATAACCGCATCGTAATCCCTGGGACATGTCATATTTACCCCATATGGAAAAGGGGCTTTGCAGATAAGGTTAAGTTAAAGGTCTTGAGGGGCGCCTGGGTGGCTTAGTCAGTTTAGCATCTGACTTTGGCTCAGGTCATAATCTCACAGTCTGTGGGGTCAAGCCCTGCATCGGGCCCTGTGTTAACAGCTCAGAGCCTGGAGCCTGCTTCAGATTCTGTGTGTTCCCCCCCCCCCCCCCGCCTCTCCCCTGCTCGCTCTTTGTCTCCACCTCTCAAAATAAAATAAAGACGTTAGAAAATTACGATAAAAAAGTTGGAGGTCTTAAGATGGGAGTGTACGTCTGACTGTACAGGGGAGTCCTTAAAAGGGTCCATAAAAGTAGAAGTGAGAGGCACAAGAGCAGGTTGCAGCGATGTGGTGTGAGAAGGAATTGCCCAGCTCTTACCAACCTTGAAGATGGAAGGAAGCATCATCCTAAGACCAGGAATGCAGACGGCCTTTAGATTCTGGGAAAGGCAAGGAAACAGATTCTCTCCTTAAGTGTCCAGAAAGGAAAGCAGCCCTGCAGACACCTTGATTTTTGTGCAATGAGATTCATGTCAGACTTCAGAGCTAGAGCGCTATACACTGATAATAAATTCCTGTTGTTTTAAGCCACTGAGTTATCCACTGCATTCGCAATAGCTAACGAAGTAGAGGGCATCTCTTTTATTTATGAAGGTACACGCCAATGCCTTTTCTTGTTATTAACATCGAGACTACGTTTAGCCATCTTGCCCCACCCAAAACCTTGTATGGGGCCTGTTCCCCTAACACCTTTTCTTCTCTCATCAGTCCTGGTGCTCACGATGTGCTCTCTGGAGTGTCCTCCTCCCGGACATTGCCAGCCCTATCACTTTTCAGGGCACATGGACTCTGTGGCACTCTTCCTGACCTATCCCTTCTTTGATTCTCCAGAACTTCGTATTTTGGCAGGCATCTCCTACTTCACAGCACCCTTCGTGATGAGCGAGAAGGGAACAGGCGGAGGAGAGGATTGCAAACACACAGGTTGAAGCTGCTCAGGGCTCTCTGCTCCCACAACACCATTTTCATCTCTCGAGTGTAGCAGTTACCACCACAGTGTGCTGTCTGCAAGTTATCTGTGGGTCTCCATGGCACACCAGACGGTCAGTGCCTCCAACGTGGCACCCAGGTCCCACCTCTGTTTTCATGTTCCAGCCCCCAGCACCATGCCAGACACACAGTAGGGACTCAATAACTGCCTTTTGAATGAACGGATATAGAAAGCAAGTGCAGTATCTGGTTATGTTGAGCAGAGAGGGCTATTAATAAGTATTTCTTGCACCATCTGTCTCCACTTAGTTGGGGTGATCAATAGAAACACCTCAGTTAATGCCTTATGGTTTAAAATAGTACATTGATGCATAGCTTGAAACAAATTTTTCTTTCCTTTGTTTCATGTTTGTTTGCTTCCGTTTTTCTTTTGCTTTTGCTGAAGAAGTTCCCACGATAAAAGGGCTATTCTTTTTTTCTTATCAGCTCCATTTAAAGAGTACTCTGTTCATCCAAAAAAGTAGCTACCTTTTATGTAGGAAATGGATGATTAAGTCTTTGGTGTTGTAAGAGCAACTTCATTTAAACATAACCACCCCCACCACCAAAAAAAAGAAGAGGAAAAAAAAAAAAAGTAAAGAAAA
>NC_043705.1:108327983-108475788 GCF_006229205.1 Suricata suricatta | reverse complement strand
TTACTTAACCTTCTAATTTCTGTATAAGTCTAATTACATGAAACAGAAGTTGGTGCTTTGATTTTTTACTTTGCTTTTCTGTTTGGAGTGTCTTTGCAACTACTGTATTGTAAATGATGGAAAATAATTGCATATGTTAAAAAATATGAAACTTTATAAAGTAAAAAAATAAATAAATAAAATTTTTAAGTAAAAAAAATAAAGAGTACTATGTTTCAGGTAAACTCACTATAAACATACAAACTCTTTTGTAAAACTTTTTTAAAGTTTATTTATGTATTCTGAGAAAGAGAGAGAGAGAGAGAGAGAGAGAGAAAGAGAGTGAGTGTGAGAGCCCCCGCATGCGCAGGGGAGGGACGGAGAGAGAAAATCCCAAGTAGGCTCCTCACTGATGGTACAGAGACCGATGCAGGGCTCAAACTCACAAGCCACAAGATCATGACCTGAGCTGAGATCAGGAGTTGGATGCTTGACTGACTGAGCCACCTGGTGTCCCTAAACTCTTTGGCCCAACAATTCTACTTCTTAAAATGTGTCCTAAGGGTAATAAGTCTCTATACACAAAGATTTGCCTAAGAGGACGTTCACTGCAGGATCTAAGAGTAAAAGATTGGAAATAGCCCAAATGTCTAGCAATAGAGGATTAGCTAAACATATTATCTCTACCATGAGATACCATCCAAGTATTAAACATGATTTTGTCAGTTGATATTTATTATATAGAAAGATTTTTATGAATATTTTCATATTCTTTATTAGATTTATGTTTATTTTCTAACTACCATACAATACACATATATTTAAGAGTTAGGCTTAACAATTTATTTTTTAAATTTTTTAAATATTTATTTTTGAGAAAGAGAGAAACAGAGTATGAGGAGGGTGGGGCAGAGAAAGAAGGAGACACAGAATCTGAAGCAGGCTCCAGGCCCCGAGCTGTCAGCACAGAGCCTGACACGGGACTTGAACTCATGAACAGTGAGATGATGACCTGAGCCAAAATCAGACACTTAACCGACGGAGTCACCCAGGTGCCCCTAGGCTCAATTATTTTTAAAACTAGCTTTACCTCCAAAAGGAAAGTTACATAAAACTTCAGTATTTTTCCAAGTTCCAAGAAAATCTATCCACAGATGAGATTCAATTCTCTGATAAAACAAAAGAAAACTCACAAAAGGCTTGAAATATAATCTGGGCCCCTGTCTTCATTCTATTAATTCATTCACTCTAGGAACATTTATTATTTCATCTCAATTAAGGCCTTTGGTAGCGAGCAACAGAAAAAGACCCTCACTAACATAAGCAAAAGGGAAATTATCAAAGACTCACAGAATCTCTGCAATGCTAGGAGACAGGCTTGGAGAAGCAGTTACCCAGAGAGTTCCAGAAAATCACACGGCAGAAAGTACAGCATCTGGGTCACAGAAACACTCTCTCAGGATGGTTTTCCATTCCCCCCCAACACCATGAATGGCCTCCATGAGTTCTTCATCCTGGGGCCACTCACCCGAGTTCAGAGTCACTGGAAATATACACCAGACTGACCAAGCCTAACTTTGTGTCTCCTCATTCACCTATTGTGAATCACAGATTAAAGGAGGGTAAGCACTGGGTCCCTCCACCAAGATTTCACACCATGGGAAAGATTTTATTTCCCCACTAAATTTGGGGTGCCATTAGGAAGGTAAAATGACAGCTGGCAGCGTGAAAATAATAAATGGCCACTGCAAGCCCCCGTGATGAGCCAGACATTGAGCAGTTCCAGCTTCCTGGCCCGATTTCTCTGCCAGGAACCCTCCCGTATGAATAGCTCAGAAAAACCACCATGCCAAAAACAAAAAAAACACAGCTCGGAGGAGATGAAGATGTCTTTGATGCCATTATTATTTTTATGAGCTTGAAACATGTTAAGGTTTTCTTTTTTTCCTTTTTTTCATAATATTTTATTGTCAAATTGACTTCCATACAACACCCAGTGCTCTTCCCCACATGTTAAGGTTTCCTATTGCTCATTTCTTCTAGTGTGCAGAAACACATATGTACTATTTTTCTCTTCTGGTTGTCCCCCCTCTGCTTGTCTGGTACAAATGTCCTGTTATGTACGCACGGCAAAGCCGCCTTCCACGGAGGGAATACCTTATCAGCACCACACTTGGAGGTTATCTTAAAAGCCCCAAAATTTGTTTCAGGCTTGTTTTACTTTGAGTGTCTTTTACATAGAATGAAGCTGGGGAGGGGGGAAGGGAGAGAAATCTTCTTTGTTCAGAAGATGGAAATTAAATTCCAAATTCAAACTGCTGAAATAAATCAGTGCTTCCCTTGCACTCACAAACTTGAAGGCTGCATACCTTCCATCCACTTAATTGCTGCTAAAAATTTAAACAGTTGAACGAAGAGTTTTAACGCAGCTGCAAAGGAACGGAAACCAAACTGTGAAAACCTTTCCTTTAGTGAAGCCAGGGTGGCTGGCTTCATTTTCACAAGCTTCGCCAACCAGATTAGATCCCAAAACAAGACTCTGTGGCCTCCACGGGCACATGGGTCATTCACAGTTTACCTCAGTTTACCATATAGACAACCACTCTATGTTGGGAAGCAAGTTCTAATAAAACCTCCTCTAAATGAAGTTGCCAACAGAGAAACTTCTGCAATTCGTCGTTGGTTAAGGGTCAAGTCTCGCAGTGACGGCCATGTTTCTTCTTATGTCGGACCACGCCCTGGAGAGGATGGTCGTCTCCCACTCTGTGATCCCAGCTCTGAACTGACCAGCGGTCTAGTAGCGCAGGCTCCTCTTTCCCGGCTCACGGCGCGCACTCTCCTCTCCTGCTGTGCTCTCCTCACACTGTGTGTCAGTCACCCACAGCTCCTTCTGGCCTGGGACGCGCACTTACTGTTTTGTAGACCTGAAATGTTTCTCCTCTGGCTCAGCCTAAATATCTCTCTCACAGAGTGGTTTCCTCTTGACCACTGTCCCCATTCCCACGATTTTCTGTCTTAGCCCTATTTATGTCACTTCTGGCCTTTTCTCCCTCTGTAACTGATGCATTGGTTGTTTTGTTTTTTTTTTTGTTTTTTTTTTTTTTTTTTTACCTACTTACTTTCTGCCTTCCCAGTAAAGCATAATCTGCTAGAGACAAGAGACTGCACTTCAGAAAGAACCTGGCTTAGAGTGGATACTCCCTCCGTAAGAGCTGAGAGAGTGGAACTATGAACCAGGCAATTGGATTTGCATTCAGGGCTTCTGTGCTTTCTAAGGGGTCGGAGTTGCCTAGGAACCAAGGGTCCTTTGGGGGTCAAAGGAACCCACACCCAGGAAGGTGAAAAGATGATCCTCCCTTTATGGGGAGGATGTGGCTTCAGGAGAAACAAAGCCAAATGCAGGAGGCATCCTGAAACAGAGCAGGTGGTTCAGCTGCAGTGACATCATATGTCCGCAGCTGAAAGCTGGATAGGGGCCACAGAAGGAGAAGAAAAGCGTCAGGCTGCTTCTAACTGGGAAAGAGGTGCCCGGAACTCACTCTATTCTAAAGGGAATTAACAGGATTAGGCAAGAGAATATGAGACCACATAAATTCAAGATACGGTGTTCTTAATAACGTGCTATGTGGCCAACTCTTTATGAACCAGCTGTTTGAACACTGAAAAGCCAACTGCCTACAGCAGCAGAGAATAGAGGCTGATAAAAGGTGACCAAGCAGAGTTATCGCGTCCTGATAAGAAGCTGTGGCCCTTTTTTGTGTTTAGCTGTTCTTTGTCCTCTAGTCTTCCTGATACTGTTGGGGTTAATCTATTTACATTTGAAAAAGCCATTAACTAATTCATGTTTTATTATCAATAAAAATCAAGTAAATGAATATTTAGTCTATCGGGAAGGAAAAACTAGAAAATACAGTCTTCGAAGAAAAGCCAAACCAATGAGGCAGACATCATGAAAATGACCTGCCAGGCAAAACTCTGGCACAGCTGAAATTTTACAATTTATGTTTGACTGTATATGTAGTAAGATGTGCTGGGTTTTTTTTTTGTTTGTTTGTTTGTTTCTTGGTGTGGAGTTCAGTACATTTGGGCAATTGTATAGAATTGTATGACCACTACCACATTCAAGATATGGCAAAACTGAATTTTGACATAGACAGGGTTATGTTAGGGTAGATTTTAAATGTTGTGTTTAATGGGACATGTTTTACTAGTTTTGGCTACCTTGGACAAGTCTCTTCCTCCTCCCCATTGCCCATCCTCCCCCGCCCCATACCAGTCTGTCCCATTCATAAACCTGGAGGCTTCTGTCCTGTAACTACAAGGCAAAGCTCTATTGAGGGCAGAAGCTGCAGCCGGAAGAAAATTGTGCGTCTTTGGAACAGCCTCTCACCCCACCAGATTCCTGGGACTGGTTTGAGCTGTAGACAAAAGGAGTCAGAAGCAAAAACCAGTAGGGGCATTCAGAAAGGATTCGTGAGAGGCTGAGCACAAGTCAAGGCTCTGTGTTCAGGACCCGACTAATAAAGCTTGGCTCAGACCCCGGGAGGAGGCCATGGCCTTGCCTGCAGAGAGGCAGGTCATTCAGAGCCCCGCCCCCAGCACAGGCACGGGTGGTTTCATGAGGGTTAGTGGCAGCAGCGACCCATCACCAAGGAGCATCGTGGGCAATGCAGGCGGTCAGAGCAGACAGGGACAGGGTAAGTATGGCTGATGTATCTGGGTTGGGGGGGAGTTCACATTTGGTATCCCTTAGGGGTGTCCCACAGATAATAAGAGGCACTTACAATAGGATGATTAGCAGATGATTTGAATAATCATTTCACCTTTAAAGAGGGCAATCTGGTTAGCTAAGGGGTTGGCAAATATCTGTCCCACAAAAGTTTTACTAGTTCTCTTTGTGGCGAGCATCGTGCTGGAATATGGAATATGAAAAATAAGAAGATAGATCCCTTTTTTAAAGCCCTCAGAGCCAACTAGAGGAGATAGGGCTAGACAGAGATAATTTCAATACATTGTGAAAGTTCATAAGGCAAGCACACAAGGCAAATGGAGCTCATAGTTTTGTTATTGTTGTCACAATTGTACTATTAGAGAACAAATATTTATTGAGCACATACTATTTTCTAGTCACTGGGCTGACAAAGGTTCAGGACCTTGGGATTGCTATGGCATGATATGGCTGATAAAGGGCCAGACCTGAGATTAGAATTCAGGCTATGTGACGTTAAGCCTTTGCTGGCGAGCAACCATGAAATAAAAATCATAACGATAACAACAATAATGTCTAAACAGCATTAACGGTTGATGACATTATATGTATTGGGTACTTCACTATCTCATATTTCAAGAGCTACTGTGCAAAGGAAAACAATCAAACTGGCTAGATTTCCGATGCATGAGAAAGCAGAATAAGGGCCAGGATATTAGAGAGACACAATCAGCATGATGTAAGACCGTCTCCACGTTTGGAGCCGTCTAGCACTCGGGGTACCAAAGCAGCGGCTGGGGACCATCTGACAGGAAGGCTGAGGCAAGAGCCCCTGTCCTACGTGTAAAGTTCAACATCACCTCTGCTACTCTCCCAACTCACTGATGCTGAGATTTGAAAGTTCAGTCTCTTTTGCCAGCTCCTTCTCCAGCTAACACTTAAATGTCAAAACCCTTCCTCGTCTTTCACTTGCTACAGGCCCCCAGACTATTTCATACGCAATCCTTGCTTTATCATTTGTAAGCTAACGAGTCCCAAGGTTTGCATGTTGGCCAGAATTCTTTTC
This sequence comes from Suricata suricatta, assembly GCF_006229205.1. Classification (NCBI taxonomy): domain Eukaryota; kingdom Metazoa; phylum Chordata; class Mammalia; order Carnivora; family Herpestidae; genus Suricata; species Suricata suricatta. The sequence goes on along the minus strand of NC_043705.1, from coordinate 108,470,035 downwards.
TGAGCTCCAGAGCTACCGCCTGGGCATTAAGATGGTTGATTTTGGGAGGACTTGGTCTAATTTGGCCTGGCTGACCGTGGGAGAAACATCTGTACACGAAGAAACAAAAAGAGGTAAATTAGTTCAGGTAAGATCTTAGTAAACTTACAGAAACGGTAACGGTGTTTGATGGTGTTTAGAAACAGAGAGATTTGAACTTGAGTGACACAGACTTGTTTCTTGTACACTTCCTGGAAAGGAAATGTAACCAAGCATATCATCTGGGCCTTCCGGGACAATATTTATAATGTCATAATGATTTAAGTGTTGTTTTCATAATGATTGATCCAGGCATGAGCAAGTGGCCCAGTCTGGGCCAAGGATACACAGAGAAATTTGCTAGGTTTGGGAAGACAGTACTTTTTTCTCCTGTGTCAGGTCTCAGAAAGCACATCTCTCTCTCTCTCTCTGGGCAGAGAGACAGAAGGATACAATAACATGAAGTACGATAGCCATCTCTGCCGTCACAGGAAGACCGAGTCAGCTGACAGAACAGTACAGGAGAAGGATGAGCGAGAATCTTTGAGAAATAGGACAAAAGGCCAGCTGGATCAAACTGAACCTGAAGACATAGATAACTCTTGAGCTACTCAGTTATGTAAAGCAATATATATATATAAATTTTTTAATGTTTATTTATTTTTGAGAGAAAGAGAGAGAGTGAGAGAGAGAGACAGAGCATGAGGAAGGGAGGTGCAGAAAGAGAAGGAAACACAGAATCTGAAGCAGGCTTCAGGCTCCGAGCTGTCAGCACAGAGCCTGATGTGGGGCTCGAACTCACAAACCATGAGATCATGAGCCGAAGTCGGATGCCTAACTGACTGAGCCACTCAGGAGCCCCAAAGTCATATATATTTTGATTGCTTGCCCAATTCATCTACTTCTATGAATAGTGAAACCCTAATTTTATTCGATGGTGCACTGATTCCAAATAAATGACTACACTCCCAGCCTCCCAGCACATAGAGCTCTGGCCAATGAAATTTAAACAGATGTGCTATAGGGAACTTTCAGGAAAACTCCTTCACGTTTCTTGATATGCCTAGGGCATGACCTATTTCCCTTGCTCCTTACTCCTTCCTGCTGTGTGGACAGAGGGGCTGAAGCAGCAGACGTTTTTGAAACCTTGTAAATAAGAGCCAAGAGGAAGCAGCAATCTAGCAAAGCCTGAGTCCCTAATGAATGGGGAGCTTAGGTAGCAAAGACTGACTGTGTATCCTTAGGCTCCACGTACCTGAGAAAATAAATGATAAAGTATGTGAGCTACTATTAAGTTGTATTTTGCATTATATTTAGTAAACCTATTTCTAATCAATGCAGCTGGTTTTTCTGCAGTGTGCAGAATGAAACAGTCCTGATAGATGAACTTGAACAAAGAATTATCTTCTCTGGAGACACCGGTTCCTGGGTGGTGAAAAGATAGATGGGAGACTACCACAGTTCCTGTAAGCACTTCATTATTCCATTTTTTAAAACTTTGATGTAAAAATACATCATGAAGACAATGCAATTAAGCATGGAGAATCCCAGAAAAAGGAGTAAAACATCAAAATGTATAGAGGATTTATGTTATACAGGAGTCCTAGGCAGTTTTCTCTTTAAGAGAAGTTTCCTGGGGCACCTGGGTGGCTCAGTCAGTTAAGCGTCCCACTTCGGCTCAGGTCATGATCTCATGGGTTCGTGGGTTCGAGCCCCGTGTTGGGCTCTGTGCTAACAGCTCAGAGCCAGAGCCTGTTTCAGATTCTGTGTCTCCCTCTCTCTTTGACCCTCCCCTGTTCGCACTGTCTCTATCTCTCAAAAATAAATAAATGTTAAAAAAATTTTAGAAAAAGAGAAGTGGAAGAAATCACTAGAAAGCTTTGTGTATATATGTATACACACACACATGTCCAAACATGGTCTCATAGACTATTTAGTGATACGAGAAAACATTCACAAAATATTGCTAAGAGAAAAAAAATGGGGCACCTGGGTGGCTCAGTCTGTTGAGCTTCTGACTCTCGATTTTGGCTCAGGTCATGATCCCAGGGTCATGAAGTCCAGCCCTGCCACGGGCTCTGCACTGAGCAGGGAGCCTGTTGTGGTAATTCTCCCTCTCCTTCCCCAGCTCCCTCAGGAACTCTGGACATCTCTCTTTGTCTCTAAACAATAGCAACAACAACAAAAACCTGAATGCCTCGCAGCATGTGTAATAGTATGCCGGTTGTAGGAGTGCCTGTGTTACAGGATAAAAAACTCTGAAGAATTTCACGAAATAACAGTGATTGTTTCTGAGTAGCAGAATCGTAGCTCTTACTTGCTTTTTTGATTTATACCTCTCAGTATTTGTCAGATTTTCTACATGCAGTATGTCTTCCTTTCTGATCAGGAAAAAAAAAGCAATATACTTCCTTTCAAATGTTTTAAAAACATATTTTTAATTGAAAAGAGCGCGGGGCATGGAGACCATAGCTCTTCGGGAACACCAGCTGGCATCTGCTGTGTTGAGGGAGACGAGAGCAGGGGAAGTGACCGCGAGTGGTCTCCGAGCCACGGGAAATGGAGCGGCCTGGCTCCAAAGGCAAATGGGGCTGTCCTCGCAGTCTTGCTGAAGGCAACACTCTCAGGGCTCAGAGCAGATGTGGCCTGAGACAAGCTTGCTAAAGCAGAGCGTGTGTCCCACACACTCTTAACACATGCACCTGCAGGGACGCAGCAACTCACCTCCACGGAGGGCACTAGCCCAGGCAGCCAGGTTTTGCTCTGGCTTCCTCCAGCCTCTACCCAGAGTTGGACTAGGGTAGTAGAGTCAGAGAATGGAGGAGCATGTGATGGGCACACGCTCAGGGCTAGTGTCCTTCTGAACACTCAGGTGATAACAAAGGCTGGCTTTGTGTGTTTTATAGCTTCCAGTATCTTTCTGATCCAAAAGGCAGCCTGGGTCATAAAGCACTTGGAGGAGAGAAAAACAGAAGAAGGTACAAAGTTAACATAGATAGTGTCTCATGTTGGCACCAGGAAATATCATAAACTCTAGATTAAGAGCACGAAATCAAAGCCAGTTGATTGCACGAGTTGAAGCCAGTCAATGAGTTTTCTAAAACAAAGCAAAATTATCATGATCTTATGGGAAAAATGAAGAAAACGACTTTTTTTATGGTAAACACTTACTTAGCGAATAACATGGAAATTCGACGCCCCTTCTCTAGGTTTCCTTCTATAGCCTAGAAACTGAGATACTTGGACAAGATCAGTGTTTTCAAACTTTTGGAAAGTTACACAGTCAAATTACCAGAAGAGCGGGATTCCAATATACCAGTGACAGTAGTTCATTGACAAGTCAGTTCTCCCGTCTGCATTTGTTCAATGTCGTTTAAAACAGAAATGCTCGAAAAGGCAAAGAGCTGCAATTTGCAGTCCTTCCAAGTTGTCTTCACTCAGGTCCTCCCAATATCGGTGCCACACCTTCTCCGAAGCTCAAACAGCTTGTCACGCTGCCACACTGCCGTTTTGCTTTGCACTGGGTCCCCTCAGGTGTAACATTCTTTGTCCTCCTAGCCTCTGCCTGCTCCTTTTTCTAAGGATCGTGGAAATGATAATAATGCCGACAAGATAAAACTTAAGCTATTCATCTGACAGTTAGGGACAATACCCATAATGCTCTTGGGTGCTTTGTTTTTTTTAAATGAGTAAACCGTTTAAACTTTCTGAGCAGGTCAGAGTAAGAAGGGCTGTTAATTCATCTCTGACTCCTGCTTACATGGGACAGCATATGGTACACAGAATAGTCTTCTAAGAGTAGTGACTGAACTCCTGAATTCTCCCAGCCCACCAAAGGTAAATACTTGACACCCTTCTATCCCTGATATCTCCTCCTTGAGGACCCTGTCACGATATACCCATAAGAGGCCACTATTATTTACCAGGGACACGGAGAGATAATATGCATGTTTATTTAACTAGCACAAAATCCATTTTATATGCTTGTCAAAAACTAGAAAGAGAAGAACAATATTTTAAGTATATAGAACAATTCTCTCCTCACTCCATAAAATGAGTGTATGTCCTAGAGTTAGCATGAGATGGACAAGAGGGAATTTAATTCCCCTCATTCACTTTCCGTTTTCACGTGCCTTTCACGAAATAAACATCTCACTGTGCTACATGTGATTCTAGGGTCTAAAGTGAGGCATTTTTCATATAACATGTTTCCTAAAAACAAACAAGCAACACCTTCCGACATTCAACTCAAGAAGCAACAATCCCTTCTAAGCTGGAGAAGAAATCAGCTGAGATGACAGCCTTCTTTCCAAAGTTGTCCTTTATAAGAAAATTTATTAGCCCTGGAGTGTTTGCTGTTATGTCACTTTCACCTTTAAACTAACTTGGAGACCAAGTCCAAGATGTCACTGCACTGTGAATATCAACAGATTCCCAAGCAGTCAAGCAGTCTTAAAATCTGTGTGGAACCACAAAAGACCCCAAATGGCCTAAACAATCTTGAAAAAGAAAAACAATGTTGGAGGCATCACAATTCTGGACTTGAAGTTATATTACAAAGTTGTAGCAATCAAAACCTGATGGTACTGGCACAAAAATAAATACATAGATCAATGGAGTAGAATAGAAAATCCAGAAATAAACCCATAATTATATGGTCAACTAATCTTTGACAATGCAAGAAAAAATATTCAATGGCAAAAAGATAGTCTCTTTAACAAATGATACTGGGAAAACTGGACAGCTGCATGCAGCAGAGTGAAAATGGACCCATTTCTTACACCATATGCAAAGATAAATTCGAAATGGATTAAAGACCTAAAGGTGAGACCTGAAACCATAAAACCCTAGAAGAGAACACAGGTAATAACTTCTTTGACATTGGCCATAGCAACATCTTTCTAGGTAAATCTCCTGAGGCAAGGGAAACAAAGGCAAAAATAAACTATTTGGACTTCATAAAATGAAAAGCTTCCACACAGTGAAGGAAGCACCCAACAAAACAAAAAGGCAGCCTACGAAATGGGAGAAGATATTTGTGAGTGGCCTATTGGATAAAAGAAAATATCCACCAATTCTGGAAAGAAGGATTCGCAGTGTGTGAGCATGGGTGTGCACGCTTGTGTTACCATGACAAGATGCAGCTTTAAGCACAACGGAAACTCACCTTCCATCACACAGCTTCCTATTGTGCCCCTTCCCTTTGCCATTGGTCATTTAGATAATAGATTGTGTAGTCAGTGACTGTAGAGGTCCCTGCTCTGAGGGAATGACTTTTTCTTTTAAACTGGGTATATGGTCTTTTCAAAGAGAAAATGAGATCAGAAATTAGTAGCAAAGATAGTTGAGGAGATGTTCATAGTGCAGCGGCTACCAGAGAAAGATGGATTGAGTGAGAGACAGCCATGGAGGTAAACACATGGCATTTTTATCTTGGGAAGTACTTGTGTATTTTATCATCTGCAGGAATTAAAGCAATGCAGAGCATCCAAATAATAAGCTCTATGACACTTGACAAGCTACTTTCTCCCCACAGACTTCATCTCAAAAATGGGCATAACTGGAGTGCCTGGGTGGCTCAGTTGGTTAAGCGTCCGACTTCGGCTCAGGTCATGATCTCATGGTCATGGGTTCGAGTCCCAAGTCGGGCTCTGTGCTGACAGCTGGCTCAGAGCCTGGAGCCTGCTTTAGACTCTATAACTCCCTCTCTCTCTGACCCTCCCCTGCTCACGCTGACTCTCTCTGTCTCTCAAAAATAAATTTTAAAAGTGGGCATAACCATTGTCTCTAATGATTGGATTGCAGTAAAGGCTGGATGAGATAATACATGTAAGTGCCAGGCCACGTTATCAGGTTTGCAAAACTGACTCAATCATGAGCTATTTTTATCACTCTTCCCTCATAAAAAAGGAAGACAATTATACAATCCTTCCCACGTTTGATCTTTTAGCACAGAACTGTCCAATGGAAATATCCAAGTCACATACATAATTTTAAATTTTCTAATAGCCATATTTTAAAATTAAAAATAGGTGAAATTCATTTTAATCATATGTTTTATTTAATTATTACATGAAAAATATCATTTCAGCATGCAATCAATATAAAAATCATTAATGAGCTATTTTTCCCTCTTGTACTCTCTTCTTGAAGTGATATACTTATACTTACAGTACGTGTCAATTCAAACTGGCTGCATTTCATGCACTGAAAGTGTCTGTTGACCACCATATTGAACATAGTCCTAGAATAACAATGAGTTTAGTTTTTTTAATACTTTATTACCAAGTTGGTTTCCATATAACACCCAGCGCTCTTCCCCACAAGTGCCCCTCTCCATGGCCATCATTCCCCCTTCCCCTTCCCCCCTCCCTCTTCAGCCCTCAGTTTGTTATCAGTATTCGAAAAATCTCTCAAACTTAATTTGCTTTGGTTGAAGGCCATCTAAAAAGCAATGTCTCCAAAACACTTAAAAGTTAAGCATTGAGACCTTGGGTGAGAAATTGGGCTAAAACTGGAAATGAAAAAGTTATCATTAATACCATGAACATGGATGGCTACCATTCGCTGGGTTAAGCCAGTATGTCCACAAAGAAGTTATGGGAAAATACATTCCCTTAAATGAATGATTGCTATAATTATATGTATTTTCCCATGAGCTTGTGAGAGAGCAAAACAAATTACATGAAGCTTAGGATTCTGATTAAAGCCCAGTGACTTAATAGCTTCTGTTATTTTACTTATCATAACAATAATTAAAAGTTAATGGATAAGCAAAATTGTAATAGTCATTAAATGTATGTAAAGATAGTTTTATGTTAGTACTTGAACCAGAAAGCCACTGATAATGAATTATGAAGCAAAAGAGGGAAATTACGGTGTGTGCGTTTGTGTGTGCATGTACGCATGTCTCTCTGTCCATGCTTGACTAGTGGGGCTATAAGACTTGATAAGGAAAGATCGACTTAGCTATTGATCCAGGAATCCAAAAAGATTCTGAGCAGACATGTGCAAGAGGAAAGAGAGGAACAGTAGATAAAATTGCAGGGCAGGAATTGTTAAAATATTGAAACTGTCTTTTGTGGCACTTTGGTTGATCTATCCCAGTTTTCTTGTCTAATGAGCCTTCTCACAGTCCATTGGAAAGAGTCCACTTAAATTAATCCTTTTCAGGGCTCTACACACAGTGGAAACTGCCTCTTCTCATTGCATCCATCTATGACATCTAGACAGTGAGAATAAGAATATAAAATGATCCACCTTTGAATCAATGTATTTGTCTTTTGATGAGTAAAATGGAAAGATTAAGAGCTTGGACCTTAATTATATCATATCTGAGTTTTGATCCTGGCTCTACCATCTAACCTAGAGCTGAACCTCTCCAAACCTTCACTTACCTGTGAAATGAAAACATCGAGGTACCTCATTCACAGAATGGTTGCAGGCTTGAGAGACAAGGGGCATGCAAACCTCTAGCCTCACTGCCAGGCGTCTTGTTATTATTGTTGTTTGTTCTAAACTCTCTCCCTGCAGATTTTACTTTGCTAAGGGTGTGTTTTTAATCTGGCAGATTATAACCAAGAATAAGCATTTGGATGATTCGATACATCTTGCTCCATGTTATGCATTTAATGATTTCGGGTAGGTGGAGGAAAGAATTAATAAAAATGCCAACAAGGAAAGCAATTTTTTGAAACATTGTTACCATATTCAAACATAAAAATAGAAATTAAAAAATAGTATTCTGGGCTTCATGAGGAGAATCTTTAAGGTAGTGTTGTCATCCCACGGAGCCACAATAGAAAATTCTGGGGATGAGAATTTAGTGGAAGGAAATTAAGTTTTAAGCCTCATTCAAGGGAGTTTAGCTATTTAAATATGAACACATGGTCTCACCTTTCTCAGGGTTTCTGGCCCTGAGAGCTCTTCCACTCTCTGTTTCTCAGATTTCTCATCTGTAAAGTAAGAGCATTGTACGAAGAACCCCGTTTTTCTCCTCACATTTTAGGATTCTGCATCTATAGTAGAATTGAATTTTGCGGATCTTATTAATGAGCATGTGACAAAATGAAAATGTTGTTGACCTTTTGAGGGTCCTCCCCTGGGAAGAGAGATCAGCCCCATCATTCTTGGGATCATAGGGTACAGGATCAAGAGGGAACAACATGGGTGAGGGCGACAAAAAGCACATAAGGATTTAGACAGAGAGCAGTAGGTTGCAGGGGAGGGGAGAGGGCACCTGCAATTTGAGAAGTAGCAGGGAGAACGCAAGGAAAGAGGGAGTTTGAAGATCCCTAGGATTTATATTTCTCATTCATGTGGTTGAGACATATCTACAAAGGATTCGGTTTATTTTTAGATGGGTGTGGATGGCTGGTTGTGTTTTGGTGCAACACCAGTCCTAGACCAAGCAGGGGACCAGAGACATTCCCAGAACTCCTATTGGTTACTGAGAGTCTAACCACCACGTGGTCAAGTTTACCCCTTTCCAGATTGATATACCTGCTCTGACTCCATACCTACTCTACAGGAGTGTCTCATATGAGATGATTGAATACATCTCAAAGGTGGCGACTTGGCCCCTTTGATCTGGGAAAACCTAAACCCACAAATGTTTAGAAATTTCCTTTTCTTACATAGTTCAGAATTTTCTTTACCTAGACCCACATCCATCCTTTGTACAGATTTTATTTTTCACTTTGTACAGATTTTATTTTTCACTTTTCTGAGATTTTAAGATCTTTAAGATCTTTCTCACTTTTTCCTTGTGTGTTCCAACCATTCTTAATGCTTTCAAATGGAAATAGGAAAATAACTGGCAATTGATGAGAGATTTCTTTTCACTCTTTCTCTCATCCCTTTCTGGGCTAACTCCAGGACAATTTTCAAACACAGTTTAGTCATTCTCTCTCCAAAAGCTTCCTTGACCTCTCTCTTTAAACACACAACACCTTGCACAAAGGCATCACCTCAGTCACCACACCATATTGAAAAGACTCAGTTAGTTGCCCCTTTTCCTCGCTGGTAAGCTCTAGATCTCATTCACCTCCTTTCCTTCACTGCCTGGCACACATCTGGTCCTGAGCAAGTTCCAACAAGGGTTTGTCTTCCTCAGATGAACAGCGAATTTTGAGGCAGCTCTTGAAAATTCCCTCCTGGTCCATTTTCCTTTGCTGAAGCCCAAAGAGGAGGGGAAAATAGGGAAGTCCCTCTCTAGGTTCCCATGGAAACTGAAATAAATGCAGCAGCAATTAGAGGAGAAATGAATACACTAAAAATATCATTTTACAAAGTAAAAGAATGTCACTTCTTCAAGTATTCACATTATACCTGCTGCCCTTTCTTTCCTTTAGGAGAAAAACAGTTGATAAAATTATTGTTCTTTTGTTGCTCACAATGCTTACTTCTATCCTAATAGTACAATTCATGTGTATATCGTTGTGGACTGAATGTTTATGGCTTCCTAAACTGCATATGTGGAAATCTGAATCCCTGATGTGCTGCTAGTAAGAAATGGGGCCTTTCAGGAGAGAGTTAGGTCATGGGGGTGAAGCCATCATGAAGGGGACTTGTGGTCTTATAAGAAGACATGAGGAAGATGATGTTTCTTTCAGCAATGTGAGGATCAATGAAAAGATGGTAGTCTGTGAACTAGGAAGAGACCCTCACCAGATACCCCATCTGCCAGCACCTTGACCTTGGACTCCCCAGCCTCCAGAACCATGAGAAACAAATGTTTGCTTTTTAAGCCCCCTGGTCTATAATATTCTGTTACAGCAGCCCAGACTGACTAAGAAATGAATACATGTCATTCCACGGGGATCCGTCTATGTCCCTGTCTCTTCCTTTTATTCATTCAGTCATTTCTCACTCAGCACCACCAACACGCCAGACAACCATGACAGAAAGACGCAGAGGAGTCCTTCCCTCATGGAGTTCACAGTTTAGTGGGAGAAACAGATGACTTGAAAAGAAAGCAGATGAGTAAATACTGCCTTACCAACTGTGCAGATGACCTTCAGCAATGAGCAAGGTACTCTGATGGACAGTGATGGAGGGACAGTTGGGATGAGCAGGTGCAAACAGCCTGAGGCAGAGAGAGTTGGGGATTTGAGAGCTGGAAAGAAGGCTTGTGTGGCTGTTAGCAGAGTTGGAAAGGTGGAGCGGGATTTAGGTTTTGCTCAAAGCACAAGGAAAAGTCATCAAAGCATAAGCAGGGGTGTGCTGGTAATACATTTCATGATCATTGTGGTTGCTGCCTATAGAACAGTTTTGAGAGGGTAAGTACAAAACTGTGGAAGCCAGGGATGAGGGTTGCAAGAAGTTAGCAAGAAATGCTGGTGTTTAAATTTTTTTAATATTTATTTATTTATTTTGAGAGAGAGAGAGAGAAAGAGAGAGAGCAAGTGGGGGAGGACCATAGAGAGACAGAGAGAGAGAATCCCAAGCAGGCTCTGCACCGACGGCACAGCACCAAATACGGGGCTCAAATCCATGAACCATGGCATCATGACCTGAACTGAAACCAAGAGTTGGGCACTTAACTGACTGAGCCACTTAGGCGCCCATTGACGGTGTTTTAGACAGGAAGATGTTGGATGTACTTGATGAATATTTTGAAACTCCCTCCAGGAGTCCTTGTGTCATTTCTCTGCTCAAGACCTTTTGATGGCTCTTTCTTTCCCTCAGAGTGTAAGCCAAAGGTCTTACAGAATCTGCTCCTTCCCCCACAGCTCTGCTCTCATCTCCTACTCATCCAGGCTGACCTCTTTGCTGTTCCTTGAAAATACAAGCCAAGTGCTCAGCTCTTCTGCCTGAAGTGATTTCCCCCAGGATATTTGGATGTCCTCACAGTTCACCCTCTCAGCTTTTCTTGTCTTTGCTCAACTGTCTCAACAAAGCCTTCCATGACCATATTTTTTAAAACTGCCTGCCCCCGGCCACCTCCAGCTGCCTGAAGTACCCTTCCTCCCTTACTGTGTCTCTTGGCACTTTCTTCCTTCTATCATGTTGTGTCATTTCACGTTTTGTTTTGCTCATTTTCGGACCCCCTACGCTAGAACAGGATGGAGCTCCCATGACATTGCCCATAGTATAGAGCAAAGCCTGGCACATGGTAAGGACTTGATACATTTTGTTTTGTGGGTGGCCAGAGAAGGAATCAAGGATGGGCAGCTGTGAACAATTGGGTTCTTCTTCTTCTTTTTTTTTTTTTTAATGTTTATTTATTTTTGAGAGAGCGAGAGAGAGAGAGAAAACACGAGAGGGGGAGGGGCAGAGAGAGAGGGAGACACAGAATCCAAAGCAGGCTCCAGGCTCCAAGCTGTCAGCATAGAACCCGAAGCGGGGCTGGAACTCACAGACCTTGAGATTATGACCTGAGCCGAAGTCAGAGGCTTAACCCACTGAGCCATCCAGGTGCCCTCAATTGGATTCTGCTTTTTAACGGGATGGAAAAAACTGGGGGGGGGGATTGTTTTGATTCTGTGATAGAATGAAAAGAAGCTCATGTCCATTTTGTTCTATGATAAAGTCTGTGTTTCGAATAAAATGGGATTGAACTTGTTTGTTTGCTTGTTTGTTTATTTGCTGTTTTTAAGACAATGAGAAATATTGATCTTGAGGAAACGGTGAAGGCCCTAAGTAGAACAGCTAAAGGGAATGTGGGTGTTCCATCTATGTCCCTGTCACCCTCCCCCACCTGCTCCCTTCCTCACCCTGAAGCACCCTCCACCTTCCTTCATGGTGAGTCCTGCCTCCTACCTCTTCCCCTTCGTTGCCTCTGGCACGTCCTGCATTTGCTTAGAGTTGGCACTTTCAACCACTCATCATCTGGCTCCTGAGTCCAGAGACAAAAACAGTGTCTTTAGGGGTGCCTGGGTGGCTCAGTCGGTTAAGCATCTGGCTTCCGCTCAGGTCATGGTCTCATGGTTCATGGGTTCGAGCCCCGCATCATGCTCTGTGCTGATGGCTAGCCTGGAGCTTGTTTCTGATTCTGTATCTTCCTCTCTCTGACCCTCCCCTGTTCACACCGTCTCTCTCTATCTCTCAGAAAGAAATAAAAAAAACATTTTTTTAAAAATTAAAAAAAAAGTGTCCTTATCATAGAATAAAATCCTTCTCTTAATTTTCCTAAGCTCACCCTTCCAACCTGCTCATCCACTTAAATCTATATGAACCATCCCCTGGGCTTATAAATCTAGACCAAACACAAGTCCCTTTCGCTCTACTCGTGCAGGCCTTTCTCTCTTTCTGTAGGCCCACCCCATTTCTCTCCATTTTCTTTTATAATCAACCACGGGAGTTAGGCTGTGGTGACATGGAACAGCTAGTGGCAGTCCTGCGGACAGGGAAGCTGCTTAGAAAGTCTTTGGCGAATGAAATAAATAGCAGCATTTCATTGCAGAGCTCTGCGCTCATAAAAATGCATTCTTAATTGCTCCCTTAACACTTTCATCCTGATGCTAGGCATCCTGCTCCTTGCTGGCCTTTTGGAAGAGAACTCTTTTAATTTTCTGTTTGAATGACGTGCTGTTGCAGAGGATTAAATGGAGTAATACATGCAAAGCAATTAGGACAGTGCCTGCCACCGAACAGATGCTCTATAAATGTTAACCGTTCTGATCTATCAAAGCCCTTTCCTTCTGCCTGTTGTCAGATTGGGGCTCATCCAAGAGGAGTCCCGCCCCCCAAAGGATCCTCAAAACCGAAGGGAAGCCTTCCCCTTGCTGAAAGATTTCACACCTGAGAGCCTGGCGATCTTCATCTGTTTTCATCCAGGCAGCTGATAAAGGGGTTTAACTTGGCTTGTTGAGGTTTCTTTTTTTTTTTAATATTAAAAATTTAGGTGTAACAAAACCAGCTGGTTATTAAATCAAAACACACGGATCTTAGTGTTTGTTGTGGTTTCTTAACTACAGATATCCAGTGATGGGTAGAAAGTGAGTATGTAAGCCTGAAAAAGACCTCACATATCATTACCCAGTTTTTCATTTTCTTTTTCTTATAGGAAATTAAGGTATGGAGGGAGAAGAGTAATTTGCCTGAGGCTATGTGGGTGAGTTTGCAGCTGGGCTAAGATGAAACCGAGATTTCTGACCTGCTGCCTGGTGCCCTTCAGATTTCCTTCCTTCACTGACAGGTGTGTCTCCCCAGAGTTGCAGTCAGAACTCATTCCACATGAGGACAGAGGAAGACAGAGCGGACAGAGAGAGCCCCAGGCTGTGGGGAATCCAAGACACTGGCATCGCCCTCACTCATGCTAACATCTCAGGCACAAAAAAGCCCAGAAACCAGTACAAACTTCCTTGTTGGTGACAAGCACCCTGGATTCATCCAGAGTTGACCTACACTGAATGCTGATATGCAGAATCAAGAGGAAACCAAGGACAGGGTAAGAAGGGGCAAATGAGGTTGGTATGCATATTCCACACTGTGTTTCTTTCAGGCGAGGACCGTATTTTTGTGATCTTGCATTTCTCAATAAATATTTGTTGAATGAATGATAAATTCTCAGCCTTGCCCTAGCAGTGCCCTTAAACAGTATGTTAAACATATTCTAAACCCCCGTCAGAGCATCGGGCACCGTTGCATTAATCTGACAGTCCAAGAACAAGGCAAAATTAAGATCTGAATAACAAAGCTGGCCAAAAACTAAGCTCCAAACAAATGTGCGTAATGGACTCATTTTCCAGCTCATTTATCTTATCTAATGCAATTTCCTAGTTCTGTATTTGTCTTAAAAGTCTCCTTATTTTGACAATTTTTAGATAGAGTGTACATAGTGCCTCCATGACTGAAGACAGACAGTAATCAAGTGATTACTCAAATAAATGCATAATTACAATTGCGGTAAGTCATATGGAATAGGGAAGCATGCAGAATGTGGAAGGAGGGGTCTGGTGCAACTCTTCTCCACATTTGAGTTTTGAGTTCAGATTTAGCTGCCTCCATTTTTTAAGTTTCTCTATTTTGAGAGAGGCAGCACAAGCGGGAGAGGAGCAGAGAGAGAAGGATACAGAGAATCCCAAGCAGGTTCTGCACACCAAGTGGAACAAGACGTGGGGCTGGAACTCACAAACCATGAGATCATGACCTGAGCTGAAACCAAGTGTCAGACACTTAACCAACTGAGCCCCCCAGGTGCCCCTGACTGCATCCACTTTAAAACACAAGCAAGAAGTTATCTTATAGACTCCACAGGTTAGTCTGATGTTTTAAGTGCCATTTTTTAGCGGCACTGCTTTTCTTCAGAGTAGACACAGAAATAGACAAACAGAAACTAGATTTCATTCATTCATCAAATATTTACAGAGTCCCTGCTAGGTGTCAGGCACTTTGCTAGAGCTTAGGATGCAATGGATGATGAAATAAATTTGGTTTTTGATCTCTTGATGTTTAGAGTCTTATAAGAGAGGTGAATGGTAATTACATGATCCTACAAAGAAAGATATAAACACAAATTATCAGTGCCAAGAAACACAGGAACGTATGAGGAAGCAGAATTTAATTCCAACTAAGTCCTTAAAGGGCTTTTCTAATGATTGAAATTCAGACTGAGTTTTTTAGAAACCACTTTATTGAGGTATGATTGACATGTAAAAAGCTATGCATTTTTCATACATATAACTCAATGAATTTGGTGATAAGCATGTATCTATGAACCACCACTACCATTTAGATAATAGACATGTCCATCAGCTCCCAAAGTTTCCTCCTGGCCTCTTTATTATTACTATTATTGTGTGTGTGTGTGTGTGTGTGTGTGTGTGTGTGTGTGTGTGTGTTAAGAGCACTTGACATAGTATACTACATTGTTAGCTGTAGGCACGATGTTGTATACTAGATCTCCAAACTTGTTTATCTTGCACAAACAAAACATTGTACGCTTTGACTATCACCTCTCCATTTCTCCCCCTTATACCAACCCTGAGCTACTACCATTCTATCCCTTGCTTCTAAGAGTTTGATTATTTTAGATTCCGCATATAAATGAAAGTATACAGTATTTGGCTTTCTGTGTCTGGCTTATTTTGCTTTGCATAATATTTTTCAACTCCATCCATGTTGTTGCAAATGGCAAGATTTCCTTCTTTTTTATAGCTAAAACATAGCCACATGCAAAAGAAAGAAATTGGACCCTTAGCTTACACCACGTACAAAAATCAACTCAAAATGGATTAAAGTTTTAAATGCAAGACCTGAAATCATAAAAGTCCTAGAAGAAAAACTTTCTAATCTTATCCTGGGCAATTGGCTTTTTGTTTGTTTGTTTGGGGTTTTTTTGGATCTGAGTCCAAAAGCACAGGCAAAAATAAATAAGTGGGACCATATCAAACTGAAAAGCTCTCACAAAGAAAAAGAAACCACTAGCAAAATGAAATGACAACTTATAGATGGGAGAAAGTATTTGCAAACCATAAATCTAGACATGGGTCGATAGCCAAAGTGTGTCGGGGAATCCCACAATGCAATAGCAGGAAAACAAATCCCCTGATTTAAAAGTGGGCAGAGGAACTGAATAGACAATTCCCCCCAAAAGACTTACAAAAGGCCAGCAGGCATATGTAGAGATGCTCAATTAGGGAAATGCAAATCAAAACCACAATGAGATATCACCTCCCAGCTGTCAGAATGGCTAAAATCAATACGAAAAACAACAAGTGTTGGAGATGGTGCTGAGAAAAGGGAACCCTTCCACATGTTGGTGGGATTATAATCTGGCATAGATATCTTGGGAAACATCCAGGAGTGTCCTCAAGAAGTTAAAAATAGAAGTATCTAGCTAAGATTTACAGAAGATGTAATAACTAACAAAGCAGAGAGGAGTGTAGCCCTGGTCTAGATAGTGGAAAAACCCTGCCATCAGACCAGGTTGTCCCTGGAAAATTATTTGACCTGATGATTAAACTGTAAATTACAGGGAACTGAGAGTCCAGAGCCGTGGGGTAAATTGCTAGGGCCAGGGGACCAATCTGGCCATGATGCTTATTTTCATACAGTTCATGAGATGAGATTGGTGTTTACTTTTCAAAGGCTAAAAGAAATCAACAGAAGAAAGGTAGTTTGTGATGTATGAAAATTGTACCAAATGTACATTTCAGTGTCCATAAATAAAGCTGCACAGGAACAAGGCCACACCCATCTTTTCATGCAGGTGTGAGACATTGCAACAAGAGACCACATGACCTGCAAAACCTGAATGTTTGCTATCTCGACCTTTCCAAGGAATGTTTGCCAATCCCTGGATTATAACAAAGTGGTTCTTTTTTTTCAAGAAGACATAATTGTCAATGTTGAGGTTGCCACTTGAGGGAAGGATTTATATGTTTAAAGTAATAGACTTACATTAGTTCCAGGAAACGTCCCTTCAATGTGTGTAAAAAGTGACTGGCATGCTCTCTGGCCCCAGGTGTCCCTCAGAGATAACTTCACTTCCTTATAATAAACCACTCTGGCCTTACTATGAGGAGGCAGTCACCTGCAGGGAAGGGGGCTGGGATTTGAGTGGCAGTGGCCTATCTGAGAAGAAAAACTGCCTGTGAGATTTGTCATCTATCACATCAGAAGCAGGCGGCCAGCATCTGGTGGCACCAAGGCTGCCAGGGCCCATGATTCTCATTTCTCTCATTTCGTTGTGTGGACACAGGAATGGTGTAAAGGAGGTTCCATTATTTGGAATGCTAACATTCCCCGTACCCCTGCTGTCAGGGTCAGTGGTTCCAAGGAAGAGGGTGTGAGCATGGAAAAACTTACATGCTTGGCTGCCCGTTTGCTCCATGCACATCCGACCGCTTGCAGAAACAGGGCCAAGAAGTTTAAAACAGAAAGTCATCCTGCTTGCATTCCTCACTTTGGGAGGAACCATACGAAGAAAGGAGGAGTATTCCAGGCAGAAGGAGCAGCATGCTTCAAGGCTCGCAAGTGAGAAGGGGCTCGCGGTGGTGGAGAACAGGAAGGAGACTGGGGTGCCTAGGGCTCAAAGAGCAAATGTCAGAGTGTAGGAGCCGAGGTCAGAGAGAAGCTGAAGTTGGTCAGCCAGGCCTTCAGAGGATATGACCCCACGTGGCTTCCTAGGTCATAAAAAGGGTCGCATCTTCTGCCGATGCCTCTTGTAACCCAGTCGTCATGCTATGAGAAAGCAGGGAGCCCACATGGAAAAGCCAGGTGAGATGTTCCTGAGAACGGCCCCACAGTGAGCCCAGCCCAGTGGCCCATGTCACCCTCCAGACAGTGGCACCGGCTAGCCTTGATTCTAGCCCCAGCTGCCAGTCACTTCGAGTTTCTGTATTTCCACCAGAAGTCCCAGACACCGTGACACAAGAAAGACGCTTCCCCAGACTCCCTGACCCCCCGAGTCCATGAGCATAATAAAATGACTGGAGGGGTTTTATTGCACTAATTTGCAAGGCAGTGAGGAATTAGACTACAAGTGACAGGTAACCAGAACAAGAGGCTAAAGATTCTAGTTTCCTCAAATCCATTCCTGTCAATTGCTTTTCTTTTTCACTTTGCAGAGTATCAAGTGGTGATATCCTCCCCTTTGGCATAAAACCGAACCAGCTAGAATGACTTAGGACTCTTTCCAGACCTTACTGAAGGCTTATCCTACCAGTTTTGTTGCAATGATGTCAACCCACAAGTTCAACTTTTTTACAGAGCCCACCAATACATAGCATGTGATTCTACTACATGTGTATTTCCACGACGTGTGTGTTTCCACTCTGCATACGTTTCCATTCTGCATATGCTTCCAAAGCCAGTATATGTTTCCAATGCCTTCTCAGGCATTGAACAGAATTTGTGATTTTATCTTGCCTCTCCTCAAAGTGATAGCTCATTTAAGCGGGGAAGAAAACTGGTAAGCTGAAATCACTGTCAGTAGCTATGGAAGATGAATTGAAATTAACAATACATGTTTCATTTACCTAGCTGTAGGAAAACTTGGACAAAATGAGCACCTGCTCGCAGATTGTCACCTTTCGCACAACCCCCAGGTGTGATTCACTCACTATTCAGTCGGCATGCACGTTCCACCAGAACATTGCTTGCTGATTCAGTAGAACCTGTTTTCTTAGGGACAGATCCCTCCTGGGACTGCAGGAAGTTCGATGGCAACTGTCAGGTTTCCCCAAATGCTGGCTGTGAATTGTTCCAAGGGTACCTTCTGCCCGCCACAGCCTTTCTCGCCCATGTACCTGTCCATCCTTCTAGCATGAGGAGGAGGGCTGTTTGCGAACAGGCAGGAGGAAGGAGAAAACTAACCATCCTTTTGCCTCTGGCTTTGCAGCCTCTTCATTCACAAAGAGGAAAAAGAAAGCAGGGGCAGTCCCTGGTGACCGATGTTTTCCTACGAGAAGGGAGTGATAGCCTTCAGAGGGGAGAGCGATTTGTTCTGCTCTTGCCAGCATTTTCTGCCGCTCTTTTAAACACCGTTTGATTTAAATATAATAGTGAGCTGTCTGGATCAAATACTTCTCATTTTTAAGAGGAGATCAATTCCAATTTACTTCTGAAATTGGGCTTCCATGAAAGAGCCTACTTTGCGGTCTTAGGGGATCCTGACTTTTGTAGCAGATCTCACCGAGCTGCTGAAGACTGAGAAGGGGGGTATGGAAAGGCTAACGAGCCACTACAGGAAGGAGAATCGAGGGGACCATGTCAGGAATATCTCTGAGCGCTCACCAGGTGTCAGGCCCTGGGGATAAACACATGGCCCACACAAGATTCTGTCTAATTCTCCCAATGGCTTCATGAAGTCTAGAGTACAATTGTCGCCATTTTGCAAAAGAAGACACTGGGGGCTTGGAGAGCTCGAGGGACCTTCACATAGTCACACGGTGGGATCCAGCCCAGGGCGAACATGCCAAGCCAGCACTTACCAGAATCCACAGTCTACTCTGATGTGAAGCCAGGTTTGGGAACCAGATTTCATTCACTTCTTAATCAAGAAGCCGATCAGCCACACACAACACAGTTTTGCAGGATGTCTGATCTCAGTTGGGAAACGATGATCACTTCCCATAATGTTTGTCATTTTTCTTCTTGACTGTTTAGACATGGTTGTTTTTAAAAAGCCTTTAAAAAGCACTTAGCACCTAAAAATACACCCAGTAAACTATGTAATGTAGCTTCTAATTTGAACTTGCTTGGAATGGAATGCATGGTAATCATATTGAAAGTAGAGGCTGCCCAGTTTGGAGCTGGAAGGTCCAGGTTGTGATCCCTGCCCTGCCCAGATTTGCTGGGCAATGCTGGGTAAAGATGGTGACCCCATCCCCACTTTGCCCCCTCTCTGTGGGGCTGCCAGCCAAGGGCTCTTAACCTTTCAGCATGTAGGTGTAGCTCCATGACCCATATCAGGGCAATGAGATCCTCTAGGAAAGTTCCAAATGTGGAATTCGAGAACAGACTAAAACTGGAGCATAGTAAACCCCACAAAAAGACTAGGCTCCTGAGAGGCGGAGACGTGCTGTTTCTAAGGTCTGGTATGTCAGCTTTCCTTGGAATCTGTGACTGACTCCAGATCCTCCCAACAAATTCCTCATTGGTGTTTATTAGGTAGAATGGGTTTCTGTTGCTTAAAACCCAAAAAACCTGGCACAGCGCTTCTTAGAAGAAAACAAATCAAAACCACAGCCTAGATTTTTCCCTAAACGCTCTTCAGGCTACTAATCCTGGCACTTCGTGGCCTTTATATTACCATCTTCTTAGGACCTAAAGCTGTTTCTCTACCATAACATACATCCTTCCAACGCAGTCTGAAAAGGAAGAAAAAAGCCAGGCAATTTGACGTTTTCCTTGTAAGTTTCCAAAGTACCTGGGAAGGTTTGCCTGAAATGTCCAGTCCTTATATTTACTATAAAATCTAGCTGGGATTGAGTCTGAGGAAATTAAAATGATTTTGGGGGCTAGAGAGATCAGACTTCAAAATTAGCACTGCCACTAACAAGTGCTTAACTTTGTGCGAGTTACTCTGAATCTGCTTCCTATCTGTAAAGTGAGTGCAGCGAAATGATTTATCAAGATGTTAAGTAGTGTTCCATTCACACTCTACTTTTACCTTCCATAACCCCCATGCATATATGCATGTGTGCAAATGCATGTGCATTAACACAAATGCACATGCACCAACCCTCCCCCAGAAGTATACACACAGAATTCCAAGAACAAGAGTTCCAAAAAGTTCAGGCTCTTTTGTGTCTCTTTGACTTAGAGCCAAAAAAAGACACCTGAAAATAAAATATCTGTTTCTGGGCCTTGAACTTCTGGAGTGATTTGTCCTGGGGCGGTGGGTAGGGCTACTGGAAGAAGGACAGTCCTCAAGACGGGGAAGAGGACAAGGTCCATGGGTTCTGTATAGTAGGAAGCTGGGCCCTGATTCCCAGACTCATCTCCACTGAAGGAGGAGGACCACAGAGTGATTTCTCAGAGGGCAAGTCTGGTCTCAGCAAAGATTCTGCTCCAAGCTTAGCATGTAAGGCACTGTACCACCCATAGCAAGGACCAATACAAATGTGGACAAAATAGGCCTGAGTGGCCAACATAGGACCCTGGGACAAGAGGACTTGTATGTGACTCTAGAAAGGGAGGAAAACTCCCACAAAATCATGGGGCTTGAATTTCCTGTCTTCCTATTAAGATGCATCAAATTTCCTTTGATTGAAAAAAACAAATTGACATTTCTTGTCATATATATGTTGTATACAACATACATAATACTATAAATATATAATACATGCAATTATATACTATATATAAAGTATATAATATACATTCCATATAATATTATATACATCTAGACTCCAGTAATGGCTTACAAGAATGAAATCATGGAATACATAACATTTACCACTTGCTTTCTTTCCAATTAACAGTGTACTTTGGAGGCTCCTGGGTGGCTCAGTTAGTTAAGCATCTGATTTCAGCTCAGGTCATGATCTCACAGTTCATGGGTTCAAGCCTTGTGTCAGGCTCTGTGCTGACAGCTTGGAGCCTGGGGCCTGCTTCAGATTCTGTGTCTCCTTTTCACTCTTGGCCCCTCCTCAGCTCACACTCTGTCTCTTTCTCTCTCAACAATAAATATACCTTTAAAAACTTTAAAAAGATGTATTTTGGATCCTTTCCATGACAGTACATATAAATATGTCTAATTACTTTTGAACAGAAGTAGTAAATGCTACTCTTAAACACATTTCATATGTGGAAGATATAAAATACAAAGTAAGACTGTCCCAGCCAGCTGCAGAAGTAGCTACAGTTCCCCATGTCATGTTTCCATTTGAATAATTTCAGCATATGTGAGCGTATCATGAGTCTGTTTTTAATTAATCTTAACTGAGATGGGGTATCGTAGTCCCCATTTCTTCTCTACATGTCACTGTGTGACCTATCTATCACCCAGTCTGAGTTCTAATCTATTCCCTAAATGGAAGAGTAGTGAGAAACAGAGACCCCAGCAAAGATTTCTATTTCTAAACAAGCTTGATATTTTGTCTTCTAAATATTTTTGAGACCATAAATAGCAGACAGTGATTAATACAAGAATATGCAGGCTACTAAGCAAAACATACATAATTCTGAGTGTGATCTCGTGTCAAAAACGGTCCATAAATGGTTTTCTTTGACAAACCTCATCTACTTATTCTCAGCCATGGTGATTCCCAGTCCAACGCTCATGCTTACAAACCTGTAAAGGAAAAGACTTGCTCCCCTGTGTATCTAACACCTCCCCCTCCTATCATGGCATCCCTGAGAGTCCCAGTTAAATAGGCCAAACATAATTCAGGAAACTAAACCACTACTAATGACCGACCAATGGAATTCTCAGAAGACACTATATTAAAAACTATTTTGATTACATATCCAGCCTTCTCTCCTTTTCCGACAGCAGTTCTTGTCTGTGGAAGAATCTTGATGGTGTCAAGCACTCAGCCCAAGAACAAACTGCATTGAGCCCCACTTGATGTTACAGTTATTCGTTTGGTGATACAATGCCCAGTACCGTCCTTAAAAGGACACACAAACGCCATGGAGGAGAGTATGTATTTCTTTAGGTAATAGGGAGTCATCACCACCTTTCAAGCAAGGAAATGGCATACATTGGCCTGCCTTTGGAGAAGTCAGCTTTAGCAGCCTCTGGAAGAGGTATTAAAGTAATGAGAAGCTAGAGGTGATGCCCAAACCCATGGTTCAGGCAAGACATGAAGAAGGCCTGAACCAGGCAGTCCTAGTGGAATGAAGCGGGGTAGGCAGATCCAGGAAGATGGCCTCAGTAGGAATCTTTGACACTATATCAGGGTGAAAGAACCACAAAGGTCATACTCACCTTGAAGTGTATAGCTGGAGTGATCCAATACTGGCCTGGAGTCCCTTATTTTTTTAATTTTTTTATGTTTATTTATTACTGATACAGAGAGAAACAGAGCATAATGGGGGAGGGGCAGAGAGAGAGGGAGACACAGAATCTGAAGCAGGCTCCAGGCTCTGAGCTGTCAGCACAGATCTGATGCGGGGCTCAAACCCACAAACCATGAGATCATGACCTGAGCCGAAGTCGAACACCTAACTGACCTGGGTCACCCAGGTGCCTCTGGCCTGGAGTTCTAATGCAGGGGGTGGGGCCCTCTTCAGGGTGAGAGCACAGGCAAGAAGGAATTCCGTTAAGACATGCTGAATTTGGAACATCTAACTAGATAATCTCTGTTTCAGGTATAAAGAGAGGAAGAAAAATAATCCACCATGAAAATCAAAACTGTAGTAGGAAAAGTATTAAAGGCAAAGAGGAAGATTGGGTGAGAGATGTTGCTGATATAAAGGGACACACGGGGAACTTGCCGAGGTTTAGTTCCGGGGGTCACATGATTCATCTTTATCCAAACTTGTTTTACTCAACAAAGGAGCTGACAGTTGAACTCATCAGCTGTGCCCAGCGGGACTCCCAAGGCTTATGCTGCTAAACTTCATCTCCTTACAAATATCTAAATGATGCCAGGGCCAAAGGCTTCCCCTTCTGGAAGGAAACCTAAGAGCCAGCTTTCTCCCTCTGCCTTCCAGATGGCGTACCACATGTCAAGTCGAAATATTCAGGAAGTGCTTTCCTCTTTGTAACCAAGAGAAGTATTTTCTTTCTTTGGAGACTGCTGCTCCCACTTTCTTTTCCTCCTTAAATGGAATCTGATTTGTTTTTTCCCAAATTATCCATAACTGGTCTCTTGCACCGTTGGTGCTCTTGGTAAATAGAATCTGATGTGTTTTTCCCAAGTTATCCATGACCGGTCTCTTGCACTGTTGGTGCTCTTGGTAGGTACTCCGCAGTGGGCAGATAAGGACGAGGCCCCATGACGTACATTTCTCTCCCAGTTTCCCTAGCGATGCCCCAGCAGGTTCCCGTACCGCTACAAACCTGCTTCTGACTCAGCCTGCTTTCAGCCTACGGACAAGGCTCTGCCAGAACATCACTTTAAAAATAACATTTTTTCCCTTCCAGGCACTTTACAGTTTATAAAGATCTATCATAGTCTTTATTTCATTTTACCTCCATAGCACAATCATACAGAGAAGATATTATTAATATCACTATCACCATTTTACAAGGAAAGAAATCAAGGTTCACAAAAGTTGAATGACTTGTCCAGATTGCATGGCAATAAGTTAACAGAAGGAGATGAGATTTGGATATGGGGCTCATGGGGTTCATTCATCATAGCCAGACTTTCTTGTGAGTCTGAAAACTTCAGATATGGACTATTCCAGCCCAGAATGCAGGACGGTCAATTAATCCTTGACAAATGAGGCAAGACTATCCAATGGAAAAAAGGTAGTTTCTTCAACAATTGGTTTTGGGAAAACTGGACAACAACATGCAAAAGAATGAAACTAGACCACTATCTTACATCACACACATAAATAACCTCTAATGGATTTCTAAATGTGAGATCTGAAGCTAAAAATTTTAGGAAAGAACACAGACAGTAACTTCTTTCACATCGGCCATAGCAACATTTTTCTAGATATGCCTTCTGAGGCAAGAGAAATAAAAGCAAAAATAAATGGGGCACCTGGGTGGCTCAGTCAGTTGAGCTTCCAACTTTGGCTCAGGTCATGATCTCGCAGTTTGTGAGTTTGAGCTCTGCATCAGGCTCTGTGCTGGCAGCTCAGAGCCTGAAGCCTGCTTCGGATTCTGTATCTTCCTCTCTTTCTGTCCCTCCCCACGCATACTCTGTCTCTCTCTCTCTCAAAAATAAACTTTTTTTTAAAAAATGAAAAAAAAAAACTATTGGGACTACATCAAAAGAAAAAGTTTCTCCATAGCAAAGGAAACAATCAATAAAACTGAAAATCAACCTACTGGGGGCAGATGGGTGGCTTAATGGTTTGAGTATCCAACTTCAGCTCAGGTTGTAACATCACAGTTCATGAGTTCGAGCCCCATGTCGGGCTCTGGCTGACAGATCAGAGCCTGGAGCCTGCTCTCTCTCTTTCTGCCCTCCCCCTGCTTGTGAGCTCTCTCTCTCTCTCTCTTTCAAAATTAAATAAACATTTAAAAAAAGGCTACCCACTGAATGAGAAAAAATATTTGCAAATGACATATCTGATAAAAAGCTAGTAACATATATATGTATATATGTATAAATAACTTACATAATTCAACACACAAAAAACAAATAACCCAAATAATCCAACTAAAAATGGCAGAGTACATGAACAGACATTTCTCCGGCATCTCCAATCTCCATCCAGATGGCCAACAGACACATGAAAAGATGCTCAATAATGTTCATTATCAGGGAAATGCAAATCAAAATTACACTGAGATATCACCTCACACCTGTCAGAATGGCTAAAATAAAAATATAAGAAACAACAAGTGTTGGCGAGGATGTGGGGAAAAGGAACACTCGTACACTGCTGTACCACTCAGCCATGAAGAAAAGAATGAAATCTTGCCATTTGCAACAACTTGGATAAAGCCAGAGCATATAATGCTGAACACAATAAATCAAGCAGGGAAAGACAAATACCATATAATTTCAGTCATATGTGGAATTTAAAAATCAAAATAAATGAAAAGAGGAGAAAAGAGACAAACCAACAAATGGGCTTTAACTGTAGGGAACAGAAGGTTACCAAAGGGGTGCTGGGTGGGGGGATGGGTGAAATAGGGAATGTAGATTAAGGGTATACTTATCACCATGAGCACTGAGTAAGGCACAGAATTTTTGAATCACTATATTGTACACCTGAATCTAACATAACACTGCATGTTAACTATATTGAAATTAAATTTTAAAACATCATTAAAAACATAGGGGATAGGTCTTCTCTTTGAATTAAGACATGTTCAAGACTCACTGACAAAGTCTAGTTCGTGACAGTAAGGTTACAAGGCTTCTTAATTCAGTCAACATCTTGGGCCTAGGGCAGGATCAGTAGTCAGAATGCAAGAGTTTCTATACTTTTCATCATGAAGCAGTTGTCCTGTGGACCCATCACAGATGTGCCCCTGTGGTTGGTCAACGTATACCTTTAATTTTGCTTTAACCCTCGGTTCACACTGTTATGAAAATTTGTCAGGTGTAACGCTGAGTGGAATGGTTTCCCAAAACAGTAGAGAGTTGGTAGAACTTGTATGGAATAATTGGTACAGCTTGAGAGTCAGCTAGCATCTGAGAAAGGATGGGTGTTTACCGGCTTGGGGCCATGTGTGTATAAAAGAAGCCGGAGAGAGCAGGAAAGTGCTCTCCTCAAGGGGTTCCACAATCTGATGGATGGTGAGGTTATGTTGCATGCAACTATAAATAGGTCTATAGAATCTCTGAAACTCCAGTGCACAGGACTGATCCAGGCATAGCAACCATTGCTGACATAAATCGCTTAATACCTGAAGGAAACTCTAAATTTCGGTGGCCGAATGAGAAATGCATGCTCAAAACCCTCAGAACTGCTGGGGTGCCTGGGTGGCTCAGTTGGTTAAGCGTCTGACTTCGGCTCAGGTCATGATCTCATGCCTCATGGTTTGAGCCCCGAATCACGCTCTGTGCTGACAGCCTGGAGCCTGGAGTCTGCTTCAGATCATGTGTCTTTCTCTCTCTGCCCCTCCCCAGAGGACTCACACTATGTCTCTCCCTTTCAAAAATAAACAAACATTAAAAAAAATTAACAAAACCTGAGAACTGCTGTTTTTCTCTTCCCGGCAAATTTGAAATTAATATTTAAGGCATTTTATTTTTAAAAGACTTTGAAATGTTATTGGGAAAAAGTTAAAATTCATGGAGTTAAACTCTCCATCCAAATTTAGACTCCACCTGCCTCATCTGGCCCATTGAGGGGAGTCTCACTACCTCCCAAGATAGTCTGATTTTCCTACCACACACGATCTTATTTATGACAAATTATTCTAATACTCCTCAGAGACAGTACCAGTGGCCTACAAGTCATAGATTCCCCCCCCCCTTATTTTTGTGGACAGAGGATCCCTCCAGCAAGAAAAAAACCAATAACACCTCCTCAGCAGCACATTCTTAATGTTTTCTTTTATATTGATTAATATTCTGCCTTCTTACAGCTTCTAGAGAAGCAATTAAGCAGCAAAGACAGGTCTTAGGTTTTGAAGTCAGATAACCTGCATTTAATTTTTTTAATTTTTAATGTTTTATTTATTTTTGAGAGAGAGAGAGAGAAAGAAAGACAGCATAAGCAGGGGAGGGTCAGAGAGAGAGGGATATACAGAATTCAAAGAAGGGCTCCAGGCTCTGAGCTGTCAGCAAAGAGCCTGATGTGGGGCTTGAACTGTGAGATCATGACCTGAGCCAGAGTCGGACCCTTAATCAACTGAGCCACCCAGACAACCCCTGCATTTAATTAATTCCACTACTTGGGGCAAGCTACCTCATATTTTGGAGAGGCAATATTCCAATCTATAAATAAGGGAGAATGAAAACAATAATTCCCAGGGGTGCCTGGGTGGCTGAGTTGGTTAAGCATCCAACGTTGGCTGAGGTCTTGATCTCGTGGTTCATTGGTTCAAGCCTGCGTCGGGCTCTGTGTTGACAGCTCAGAGCCTGGAGCCTTCTTCCAATTCTGTTGTTATGCCCATAATTTCATTATCATCTGCAAAAACCAGAGACCGCTGGGGAGACCGAGTCACGCATGCAAAAGCAAAGGGCTTTACTATGGGTTTAGGCTCGCTGGACCTAAACTCAGGCTCACAGACTTCACCAGCACATTGGATCCATGCGGAGAGCCCTGAACAAAGGTGGGGTAGGGCCTTTATGAGTTTGGGAAGGGGGAGTTACAGGAAATTGTGACACAGGTATAGTGACCCAATCACTATCACCTATCAATATTGGCAGTAACTTTAACCATACATTGTTACTTTTGGTGGGAGCCAATCACAACATTTAGAGTATTAACCAATTACAGAATGGACCCAGGACCCTCACGTAGGGTGTAGCTTCTATCTCTAGGCCTGCCCTTAGAAATGTTAAGGGTGTTAGCTGGGTTTTCCTGATTGGGTGTTACAAGGGTGGTCCCTCCTGCCTTGGGCAATGTGTGCCCTTTTATTGTCTAATGATTCTGAGAAACCAACACTTAGGCCTCCAAGGTCAGAGGGGAAACTTGAAGCCTGTCATGGAGTCAGTTTGGTTCAGACCTAAGTCCTTATACTGTGACTCCCTCTCTCTCTGACCCTCCCCCATTCACGTTCTGTCTCTGTCTCTCAAAAATATAAAGTTAAAAATTAAAAAAAAAAAGAAAACAATAATCCCCACACGATGACTATAACAAGCACTAATTGAAATAATGCATGTATTTTCCTTATTAAACAGTGGTTGGCATAGCCACCATGAATATTCTATACCTTGTTCTTATGTAACTTAGTCTTATAAAGTCATGTGAAATAGATCAGCAAGGTCATCCACATGTGAGCCTTCTCATTTTCCCAATGACACCCATGACTTCTCTCATAGCTGCTGACCTTAAGGAACATTGCAAAGTAAGCACAAACCATTCCTGTCCCCATCAAGTTAATTAAAAGATTACTAAGTGCTCACTGTTGGCTTTTGGGAGAATAAGACTTGGCTGCTAACTATGTTTATAAGAGATTTGTAAAGAGATAACATGACAGAGCAGTGGAGCGAATACTCAACTAGGCTTTCAGAAAAATGGGTTTTATCTGCCCTTTGCCCTAGAGTAAGTCATTTACCTCCTTCATTATCTTCAACTGCAGATGTGAGGAAATGAGACAAATGTCACAAAATTCTTGTGGGAAATTAAGATCCATATGCAAAATACTATGAGGAGAACACTGCTCAGCACATAATAGGCATTCACCTGGCATTGGTGGATTTTAATGTTTAGACCCTACATATTTTGACACCCAGTTAGTATTCTATCTAGATAGTTGGCCAAATTGGCCTTTCTGCTCGTGGTTGTGACGGCATCTTTAACTAGTCTCCCTGCTTCCAGCCGGTCTCTGGAAGTCTGGTTCTCAGACTTGCTCAGAAGCCAGTAGCAGAATATAAAAGGAATAAAAATTATGAATTGGAATCTATGGGAAGTGGTCAAAACAGTGTTTAGAGGAAAGTTCATAGCTTTATTTGTCTTCATTTCAAAAAACCAAAAGACAATTCACGAAGGTCTCACCTCATTATCTAAGACAAAGAAATTTATTTAAAAAAGAACTACAGGAGAATAGGAAACTGCATATGTTATAAAATAATCAATAAGTTAGGTAAATAATAAAGAAAACAAAAAGAAATGATTAATATAACAGAAGATTACTTGTTGAAATGACTAACAAATGGCAAGTCTAATTGGAAAACTGATAAAAAAAAGTTAAAAATGAAGCAGGCAATGGAACATGCAGGGAAAAAAATGTATCAGTAAACCCTTTGCGTGGTTAAATACTAATTATTTTAAATTCTGTGTGAAAAAAATTTACTTTCTCGAAAAGAAAAGAAATATCACTCACTGGGCATTGGCTGTGTAACCTGTTACAGTACTGAGTGTTTTACACACATTACCTACTTTTGGAGGTGTGATGACCCCATGAGAAAAATATTTGTCTTCCTTTTACAGGCAAAACTGAAGCTTGGGGAGATGAAGCGATATGGCCAAGGTCACCCGGCTACTAAGAGATGCAGCTGGAATTCAAACGCAGATCAGCACGGCCTATACTATTTATACTTTTCCATGTTTTCATCCTAAAAATGTAAATCATCAAAATAGTCACCATAAGGAAAAATAAATTTGAATAGCCAGTAACTAAATATATTGAAAAATTGTTTACATACCACACTCACATAACTAAATATACTTGTTTAGATCAAAACTTCTCCAAACTTTCAGGGACACCTGGGTAGCTCAGTGGGTTAAGTGTTCGAGTTCGGCTCAGGTCATGGTCTCGTGGTCTGTGAGTTCGAGCCCCACATTGGGCTCTGTGCCGACAGCTCAGAGCCTAAAGCCTACCTCAGATTCTGTGTCTCCCTCTCTCTCTGCCCCGCCCAGGTCTGTGCTGTGTCTCTATCTCTCAAAAATAAACTAAAATGCTAAAAAAATAAACTTCTCCAAACTTTCAAATAGTAACCTAACTACCCATTTCATCCCCCAACAAAGAAAATAATGGCAAACCACCTAAATTACCATAAAAAGAAAACGTGGTTTTAATCCTAATTGTCATTAACACACACACACACACATACACACACTCACACACACACACACACACACACACACACACACACATACACTCACACACACCTCCTAAGGATGAGCTTAACTTTTACAGATATGACTTTTTTAATAAAAAAAATAAGCAAATTGAATAAAGTGAAAAGCTATTACATGCAAGAAGGTACTAGCAGAACACAGCTGTACTAGACTACAAAAAAGGAAAATAGATTCTACTTAACATTTTTATTTTTAAAACTTCTTCACAACAAAGTCACATTCATAGAAGCAATAACCTGTCTGACAGAGTCTAAGCCCCCTTCTTGATTTTTCGAACGTTTTAGAATAGTCTAGGGCAACAGAACAACACGAGGAGCTCCACAGACCTGCTCCCCAGTGAAACTAGTGAAAGATATATATAAAACAAAAACCACCATTTAAAATATCTGGAGATAGTCCCAAGGAAACACAGCAAATGAAAAAATAATATGTACTAAAGACTATCTACAAACTTTGGTAGTAATAACAAGTCTGTGGACTTCAACTTACGCAGACTCCCTTCCTCTCCCTCCCAAGTCAGTGAGATGGAGACATCGCTCCAAACTGGTGCAGAGGGGAGCACAGTGCTCCCTCTCCCTCGGCCCCCAGTTGGGGCTCTCTCCCCTAGAGGAGCAGGAAGTCAGCAACTTCCATGCTGCCTCTACTACCTGTTGGTGAGGCTAAATTCCCAGCAAGTGCCGGTGAGACGTGAGGGCCCCTTTCCTCCACTGCCTCCATCAGTGGGTTGAAGACTCTACCCTGAGCATGTCACCTCTGTGACTAGTCCTCGTCTTCCCTCAAAAGGTGAGGGCTCCATGCAGGAGAGGCAAGCTAAGAAAATGGAGGCTGCCGCTACCACCAAGAGCTCAGCTCCTGAAGTGGGAATGTCACTCCGAGATAAGTGGCTTAATTAGTCTCACCCGCAGCCCCGCAGCTCCACAGTGCTCTCAGAGATTGGGCTTGGAGGTTGAGAAGCAGGCGCTAAAGTAGACAGATCCTAATCTCTTCCCAAAGGAACTGACTTCCTTGGGATAGACTGAAAAAGTTCAAACCTAAAGATGCTCAGGAACAGTGGAGGTTCTGACTAAAGACCATTGGGACAAGACTGGTATAGATTTGCTGGACTTGGAGGCTAAGCTATAAGCTGGCTGGTTTGTCCAGGAGACCCAGAAAGAGGCCCAACTGGCAGGAGACATTTGGAGTCAGAATAAATCTCAAATACTGACTTCAGGAACTGTCCCTTTAAAGGACCCTGAATTAGATGGTTTAGTTTACGGAACAGTTTTCTCTCCAGGGAATTTTTAAGACAATAGAGTAGTCAGCTTGAGGTTAGTGGAGTTTGACAGTTGGGTACGGACAGGGAAAAAGAGAATGAAGGAAGTTCAGACCAAAATCTCTATCAGCCCAAGATGCCTGTAGGTCTACAAGGCCCCCCAAGGCTATACCCCGAAACTAACAGCATCAGAGGCTTAACACTACTCGGGAGGGAAATAGACTTCACTAAAATAGTCCAGCCAGTCACTAAGCAAATAACAATGATAAACAGCAAGCAAGGAGGGCAGTACTGAGTTGTTACAATATATTATCTAAAATATCCCATTTCCAATAGCATCGCAAAGACATGAACAGAAAGAGGGAAATAGGACACATATACTGGGGGATAGAGCAGGCGAAATAAACTGTCAGAGCTAACAAACAACAGATGTAACAAACTAAGCCTTCAAAGTGGCCGTGACAAATATGTTCAAAGAACTAAGGAAAATCATGATCAAAGAAGTAAAGGAAGGCATGATGTGACTGTTGTATCAACTAGAGAATATTAGTAAGGTGATAGCAATGATTTCAAAAAGAACCAAATGGAGAGGCACTAAGGTGGCTTAGTCCATTAAGCATCTGACTTCTGCTCAGGTCTTGATCTCACAGTCTGTGTGTTCCAACCCTCACTGGACTTTGTTCTGACAGCTCAAAGATAAATAAACATTAAATGAAGAAAAAAAACCTTTAAAAAAAAAAGGAACCAAATGGAAATTTGGGGATTGAAAGTACAACAATGGAAATGAAAAATTCACTATAGAAGTTCAGCAGTAGATTGAAGAGAGATCTATAGAGGTTCTATAATCCAAAGAAAAGAGAGAAAAACGAATAAATAAAAATGGGCAGAGTCAATGGTATTTCTGTACATTTGCAATAATCAACCCACAAATAAAATTAGGTGAAAATTTTCCTTTAGAATAGCATCGAAAAAATAAAATACTTAGGAATAAATTGAATAAAAGACATGCACACTTCTAAGTGAAAACTCTAAAACAATATTGAAATAAATTTTAGAACTTTTAAATGAAGTTTTAGAAGTTTCCATTATCAGAAGACTTAATATTTTAAGATGGCAATGCTCCTTAATTTATCAATAGGTACAACACAATTCTGGTCAGAATCCCACCTGCCTCCTTTGTGGAAATTGACAAACTGATTATAAAATGTATATGGAGTTGCAGTGAACCCAGAATATTCACAATCATATTGAAAAAAAACGAAGAAGACTCATACTTCCTGATTTTAAAACTTACTACAAAGCAATGATAATCAAGACAGTGTAGTATTGACATAAGGATAGACATACAGATCAATAGAATAAAATTGAAAGCTAGAAATAAACTCATGCATCTATGGTCAATTGATGTTGGACAAGGTTGCCAGGACCATTCAGTACAGGGTAGAATAATCTTTTATTTGTTTTATTTTTGTTTTTGTTTTTGTTTGAGTGTAGTTGACACACAATGTTACATTAGTTTCAGGTGTAAAACACAGAGATTTGACATTTCAAAATGGGGCTGGGACAACTAAATAGCCCCATGCAAAAGACCAAAGTAGGACCCCTACCTCGCACCACAACAAAGTTTCACTCAAAATGGAGGAAAGGACTAAATCTAAGAGCCAAAACTATCAAACTTTTAGAAGATAACAAAGAAGTAAATCTTTACATTTAGAAATAGACTCTTAAATATGACACTGGAATCGTAAGCCATAAAAGAAAAAATAAGTAAATTGGACTTCATCAAAATTAAAAACTTTTGTGCATCAAAGGCCACTATCAAGAAAGTGAAGACAGCCCACAGAATGGGAGTAAATATTGCAAATCATATATTTGATTGGGAACTTGTATTTATAGTATATAAAGAAGTCTCCTCACTCAGTAACAATAAGAGAAATAACCCAATTTAAAAATGGGCAAAGGACCTAAGGAAGATATCCAGATGGCCAATGAATACATGAAAAGACACTTGCCAGCAGGAGTCAGCAAATTAAAACAACAGTGAGATTCTACTTCACCCTACTAAAATGTCCACAATCAAAAAGTGACATAACAACCTGTGTCAGTGAGGATGTGATAAAATTGGAACCCTTATGTTGCTGGTGCGAATGTGAAATGGTGCAGCCATGTTGAGAAGTAATTGGGCAGTTACTCAGACAATCAATCATAGAGTAATCCTGTGAATTATCTAACCAGCCATTCTACTCTTCGATTCCGGGAGAATAAAAACACATGTCCGTACAAAAGCATGTATATAAAATGCATAGTGGCCTTATTCATAATAGCCAAATTATGGACACCAAAAAGTGGAAGCAACCCAGATATCCATCAACTGGTAAACTAGATAAACAAAAAGCAGTATATTCATACATACAAAGAATATTATTAAGCTATTAAAAAAGCATGGAATACTAGCACATGTTATGACATGGATGAACCTTGAAAACATGGCAAATCAGTCAATCACAAAAGACCACATAGTATAGGGTATTTTAATATAATATTTCCTGAGTAGGCACATGTATAGAGACAGAAAGTAGATTAATGGTTGCCCATAGCTGGGGTACATGGAGAGTATGGGAGATGATGAGAGCCAAAGGCTATGGAGTGTCTTTTTGAGGTGATAAAATTGTTCTAAAAGTAGGTGTGATGATGGTTGCATGTATTTGTGACTACATTAAAAACTATCTGTATTAGTTTGCTGGGCAGCCATCTCAAAACCCTGCAGACTGAGTGACTTCAACAACAGAAATCTATCGTCTGATCGTCTGGAGGCTGAGAGTCCATAACAGGGTGCTGGCAGCGTTCATTTCCTCCAAAGCCTCTCTCCTTGGGCTGCTGATGGCCACCCCCTTGCTGCTTTGTCTTCGTGTGATCGTCCCTCTGCTCGTCTCTGGTTTCTCGTTCCCTTTCCACAAGCGCTGCAGCCCTGTGGGGTGGGGACCCCACCCCGGTGGCCTCATCTTAACTCAATAACCTCCCTGAAGACTTTATCCCTGAGAATCTTCGACATACAAATTTTCAACATAATGCCATCAAACTGTGCACTTTTGGGGCGCCTGGGTGGCTCAGTCGGTTGAGCATCTGGCTTCAGTTCAGGTCAGATCTCACAGTTCATGGGTTCGAGCCCTGCGTCAGGCTCTATGTTGACAGCTAGCTCAGAGCCTGGAGCCTGCTTCAGAGTCTGTGTCTCCCTTTCTCTCTGACCCTCCCCTGCTCATGCTGTCTCTCAAAAATAAATAAAAACACTAAAAAAAAAATTGTGCACTTTTAGGGTGAATTATGTAATCTGTGAATTATATGTTAATAACGCTGTTAAAAAATAGTGTAAGAGTGCTTTTAACATGATTTTAAAAAAGGCTTTTACTAAAAGCCAAGAATAAACTTATTAGAGAAACAGCAGTCATTCTCCTTAAAAACAAAACCCTGATGTTATGGAAAGAATGATGTATGTATGGCAGATGGCATAAGAGAAGAAAAGGACACTGATAAACTCTTGTAGGGATAGGACACTGTGCAGCAGAGGAGGTGGACTTACCACAATGCTACAGCCTGTGTCACATTAATGTGCAGTGCGTCATATTAAGTCATCAGATTGATTCATTTACTTGTCCAGTTTTTGTAGCCGCCACTATATGCTATGCACTGTTAGGTGTGTACCATATGTTAGCAAACATGACAAAAATCCTTGCTTTCATGGAGCTCATCCTACAGTAGGCCTACAGGATAGACAATAAACTGGGACACAATAAGTACATTCATGACGTTAGAGGGTGATAAGTGCTCATGAAAGACTAAACGATTTAACGGAATGAGGGACCTAATGATGCTGAGGAGGGACAGGAAGGACAGGTTAAGAAGGTGAGAGTGTTGGCTGCACAAATATTTAAGAGCAAATTGCATTCTGATGCAGCAGCCCATGTAGGCGCCGTTGGGTAAGGGTCTGGCTAAGGTGCTTGACGAATAACAAGAAGACCAACTTGGCTTGAAGAAGATGGAGGCAAAGGAGAGACTAGTATGAGACCAGATCAGAAGGCAATGAAAGCCAGATCATGAGGGCTCAGAAGGGCATTGTAAAGACTTGGGCTCATACTTTAAGAGTTGCAAGACCAGGAGTAGAGAAGAGACAAGATCTTCAAATTTCACAAGGAGCCCTTTCGGCTGTTGTATTGAGACTGAAATGCAGGGAGGCAAGAGTAGAGACCGAGGGACTTTCAGGGGCTCTTGCATGAAAGGGAAATGAAGACCGGACGTGTGTTTTATTTTTAAAATAGTGGCATACACTGTGCAAATGGAAAAGTGAAGGGATAAAGCAGAAGCAGGGCCAGTAAGGAGTCAAGTTTACAATATCTAACATTAATACAGAAAGAAAAGCAGTAAAAACACAGCATTTGGGAATACTTAGCTTAGAATAGTTTGAAATGGAGAGGGAGATTGAGAAGAGGAATAAGGGATACCTTTTAATTCTGAGCTTTCCACTTCATTTGTTTAACCATGTGAATGTATTACTCTGGTTATTTGTTTACAAAAGACCGGAACAAGGTTGGCATGTAACTTCATAATCAATGGTGGGGTGAGAAATTATGCAACTGCAACAAGCTACAAAGGAGGAAAGGAAATCTAGCTGCTGGGAAAGTCTCTGTACAATATTGTTATTTGCAGATGGCAGAATGCCTAGTTAAAGCAAGAGTCAAGTAAAATACTTCAGTAAAGTGATCAGATAAAGAGACATTAAAAAAAACTTGTTGGCTAGTATAACATCTTGTTTAATAATGTTTTTCTTAAGTGGACTAGAATTTTGTTCAATACTAGTTCAATGCTCAATTCAGCACTCAGGTATAGTCAATGACTAATATCCTAGAGACTTGCTCTTTTTAACTCTTTTTTAAATTTTCTTAATGTTTATGTATTTTTGAGAGAGAGAGAGACAGAGAAGAGACAGAGACAAAGAATGAGAGGCAGAGGAGCAGAGAAAGAGGGAGACACAGAATCCAAAGGAGGCTCCAGGCTCTAAGCTGTCAGCACAGAGCCTGATGCAGGGCTTGACCTCACAAACAGTGAGATCATGTCCTGAGCCCAAGTTAGCTGCTCAACCTACCATGCCATGCAGGAGCCCCTCTCTTTTTCATTCTGAAAAACTAAATGACTATTCAGTTTTTTCTGTGGTTTAATATTATTTACTGCTTTGAGCTCCTTTGGGAAGATAAAAACATTGTATTCTTTTTTCCTGGATATTTTTGGCTTAGAAGCAATTGCCAACTAGACCAATAAGCAGTTTAAGCACAGGCCATGCTTCAGTCAAAAGCCAAGAGCTGGTCACTACAGAAGGCTTCTAACAATCACTTGCTCTGCTCTGGAAAGGGGAATAGAAAGTAGTTGAAGTCAACAAGTCATCCATCCATCCATCCATCCACTCACCCATCCATCTATCCACTTATTCAAATTCTTTATGAACAAGAGCAAAGTTGGACCTCAAGTTTCAATAAGAAAGACTCTCGCAGCTCTCAGTGGGCTTTTGAGAACAACACATGGAAAACAGAAGTACAGAAGACACTAAGAATTAAGAGAGGTATGCCCAGGGTGCTTTTGCAGGCAGGCTCAGAGTTAGCAGGGGTGAAAAATGTCGGGTAGAGAGAGTGATAGAGAGGCAGGAAAGGAAGTGGATTGCATTGGTTGAATGAATCTGATAGGACAGGTAAGTAACAAAAAGAAAGATGATGGCAAAGTACAATGCTTTGGAGGAACTTGGGAGAAAGTGTGTATTATTTGGGGGTACTAACCTCGAATGTCCACAGGAGCCCGCAGGTAATATGAACAAGCCCAGTGGACTGAGCACCGGGAAAGACAAGAGGGATTAGTGCCAACAGTCACAAACCCAGGAGAGCACACTGTGCTCAAAGGGGCTCCCCCTCTACAGCTCCAGGGGTTGACACCAGGTAGGACCTGGTATTCTTATGCCTTCTAATTTTCCAATAGAAATCCAGATTTCTATTGGGAGGGGAGGGGCACATGTGTAAGAAATTAATCGTTAGTGCATTCCTTGCCAGTTCGCTTAAAATGATAATAATAAAGTCTACTGTGCCCTTTTCTCCCCTCCAAAAGTTTGTGCCTGATTTCAAGCTGAAAGCTGTTAGTTTGCTACCAAGGGTATAGCAGTTGAGTTGTCCTGATGACTGTTACTTTAAACAAATCATTGCATCTATCCTAAGCCTCAGTTTCCACATCTAATAACAGCATTTAATTTTATTTATTTAAATTACAGGATTTTTTGAGAGCCAAATGAAACCATTAAGCTAGAGCTCTACCCTACTTAAAGATGCTGCTTTGTCATAAAGTTATCTTTGAGATATTTTTATTCAAGTATACTCAGATGCATAGAAACCATTACAGTACATCACATGTAATGAATCTCTACAGTAAACTCTATACCCACACGTATTTGTTCTCTGCCAATGAGGACTCCAGAACCGGCTGCATAAAAGGTATTCATGAAGGGGTGTGGTTGACTCTGCTCTTAATTTCCTTTCCACCATTTATGTTGCATTCTGACAAGCAGTGTGGCCCAGTAACAGCTGACCAAGATTGGGCAGGTGGGCAGTGCGGGACTTCCCAAGGGTAACAAAGGACAGGTGTCAATCTGTATGCTGAACTGCAAGTCACGGCAGCTCCAGAAGGCCTCTCAGCAATGGCTGCAGCCAAGGATGAAAGCGAACTGGCAAGTGGTTTGACTGGAGACCCGAGGCAGTATGAGGGACACCCCCACAGCCCAGGGAGATCAGCCAGAAACTGAACTAAGGGAAATTGGTGGACACTGAGATTAAAGGCACACAGTGATCTCAGGAAATTTGAAAAGAACGTGCCCCCACAGATCTTAATTTAGTCAGCAATCCCGTTTCCAGGAATTCCTACTTGGAGCCAAATGGGATTTATGTTAAGTGTTTAGTAGAGACTCTGGTTCCCAAAAGGAAGCTTTTATTATTATTTACTTGATATGGCTCCATTATAAGATATATGTTGGAAGGTGGTGAAATGTGAGTCTGAAAATGTAAATCACCAGAGACCAGATCACAAAAGGTCTTAGAGGCTATGCTAGGGAGTTCAGAACTTCTCCAAAGAGTTGGCAGTGCACTAAAGGATTTTAAGGAGAGTATTCATCACTTACATTAAATGTGGTATATGATAGGTGGCTTATTACTTTAACTCAAATACAGAATGATTGACATGAAGTGGGTTTTTCAGTTCTTTCCAGTGTGACAGTGTGCACAGGAAATGTGATCTTTAGAATCTGCCTTTAATTAACAGCTTATGTCCCAGGGGAGAAATGAGATTTAAGTTCCACATGCTTTCCCCAATGACACTGCTTCTAAACTTTGCATCAGTGACCACTCTAAAGACAGCATTATCACAAAACAAGGACAGAGACCTCATTGGAAAAATGACATCTCCATATGCTGAACTTCAATCTAGTTAGTAGACACTAGAGGTGAATCAAAGGAGGTATTAGTTCTGCTTCCTGCTCTCTGAAAGGGGCAGGACAGGGCAGAAAGTGGGTGCTAGGAGAGAAGGCAGCTGCACTTTGCTGACAGCAATAGCTTCTTGATAAGGTCTAACCTACAAATATTGAGTGGTTGGTTTCCAAAAGATGGCAAAATAAATGTTTTTTTAATCCTTGATATGGAAAAGATCTCCACACTTTCACCTTCGTTTCTCTCATTGTTTCAGGACGACAGCACAGGAATGAGTTGAGAAGAAATGACTATGTGAGATTATCTCCCTGGAAGTTTCCAAACTTTCTTTCCCCAGAACCACAACGGTAATGGGGAGCTAACACTGATTGAACACCTGCTGTCTGCTGGGCATTTTCTTCACACTGAACTAAAAAAACTGTCCAGTCTTCCTACCCATCTCTTCCCTGTGCTCCCCTGTTGGGATGCATTGACTGATACCTAACACAGTAAGCAACTCACCTTAAGAACACGCTGCTGAACTTATTGAGGGAACATAAATCAAACTGGAGGAGATTGGATGGAGCTCCTACAGAGGAGGCACCAGCCCCTCACATTCTGTCCCTTTTGCTTCGGAGTAATTGCAGGTGAACCTACTGGAAGGTGTCTAGGGAAATTCACATAACATTTCAATGTACTAAAAACTTTGAGAAGGGTTCTTCCTCTGCATCTATTTTAGATGGGTCATCATTGGGTATCATGTGTCAAATAAAGATTTCCTAATATTCTTTCAAATAAAAATGGTTTCTGTTCTCTAAAGTTACCTAGGACCCCAACAGGCCATGACCACTGGAGGGTTTGGTTTTGATAACCTAGGACATTATACAAATATTAGTAATTATTATTGAGTTAAGGATTGTTATTTAAGACATATGGCCAGGAATGCTGTGTGATAGAAGCTGATAATGGGCTACTTCTTACCCATTATCACTTCTTCCTTGATAATAGAAAGCTGACTTTGTTGGGGGCATCACTGTGCCCTGAAGCAAGGCTTTCAGGAGGGATGCTAATCTAGTTAGGAGGTCTTTTTGCTTTTTCCCCCTTTCTCCCTCTTCCTGTCTAGAATATAGATTTGATGTCTGAAGCAGGCAGTGGCCATGCTGCCCCTTTCAGATGAAAGTCACATGTTAATGACAGAACAAAAAGATAAAAGAAGGTTAGGACAGTTTGTATTATAGAACCGCCATAACAACTATAGAAAGTCACCCTCCAGGCCACCTAAATGTGGAAACAAAATAAATTTTCATGCTGTTAAGCCATGTTAATTCAGGTTTCTGTTATTAGCTCCAAATGCAGTTCCTGACTGATTCATCTTATGTCTTGTAAAGTAAGGAAAGCAAGGGGAAAAAAATTGATCATGATATAAAGAAAAAAAAGAGAGAGCATAACATTTAAATTCCATAGTTTTCAGGGCATAGAGCAGTATCTGTGTGGAGGAAATTATTGGGTTAGGGCCATGGGGATAACTGTGATGTCCAAGGTGGCTGGGAGAGGGATTTCTTGTAAGAGGAAGGCTGCAAGAATCCAGCAGTTTTCATTTGTGGCTTTCAAACACTTTGCCCTTTATAGCGATTATAAGCTTGCATTATTTATTAACATTGAATTTGCCTAGTCTATAGGAGAAATGACTGATCCTTGGAAAGTGTTTGCCATGTGGGACCTGGGAGATGTCTGAATCTATTCTATGAAAAATAAAATGAGACAGTATAACAAGTCTAAGTTCATTCAAGTCAACATCAATGCCACTTTCTTTAGAAGAAGCAGGAAAAGAGACCAGTAGAGAGGAAGGTAATAAAAAGCTCTTGGCTCTACTTTCCTAATTATCTCTAATCCACTAAAGAGCTGGAAACATCTTACAAATGTTAATTAATTAAGCCCCCTACCAGTCAAGTGATGAATCTGGGGAAAGTCCTCTCTGATAAAGGTACGGACTGTGATAGAAAAGGGCAGGCTGGAAATGGATGTCTAGCCAAGCAAGCAGTGTTTGACATTCTATAGGGTCAGTAAAGATGGTGAGAAGCACTACCAGGACCATAAGAACAAGGAGAGCACAGAGTTGAGAACTTCCAGAAATCATTATGTGTGAAACCATGAAGAGACTATCTCTTCTTCACCCTATCCCCCATCCAGTTTCCAACTTCTGCCTGACAGCGGAATAACCATATTGAACCATACTCTCAGAATCCCTTGTCTTCCAGAATTCTTCTGAGTTTTACCTCATCTCTTTCAACCACCATCAGCACAAACACCTGCCAAAAATGACCATTTCATGGTATTGTCTTGTTGTCATGCTTCCCACATTATGTGCTGCTTAATCATGCTGTGCAAGACATTTGAACCAACCATAATGCTTTTGGCTGCAAATAAAAGAAAATTCAACTCAGTGTAGCTTAAACTGTAAATGGAATTTATTATTTCTGCTTCATTTAACCAAAGAGTTCAAAGGTATGTCAACTTCAGACAATTTAAGATTACGATTCTGGCTCCATTTCTAGGCAGTTCTTAGGTGTTATTTTCATTCATTTGCTCTTTCCTTGGACTGATTTCTATCATAGTAAGAAAATGCTACAGCAGTTCCTGGTGACACCTCTATATATCACAGCATCCGAAGACAGAGAGTGCCTCTTCTCCCAGATATCAAACAAATGCCTTAAGAGTCATCCCTAACAGACCAAATTAGGTTAGGTACTCACTCTTAAAAAAATGTTCAATCTGACCCAAGAAATGATGTATGAGTCAGACTAAGATAAGTTGTGCTGTGGTAACAAATGACTCCAAGAACTCAGTGGCTTAAAAAGGAAAAAAAAAAAAAGGCTTATTTGTCTTCAACTTTCCTATTGATTGTTGTAAATCAGCTGAGACTTCATCCATACCCTCTTCATTCAGGGACTAAGACTGAAGGAACAGTCAATTTCTAGGGCGTATTAATCATGCGGCAGAGGGGAAGTGTGACAGTAGAGCCACATGCTGGCTCTTCAAACTTCCACTTGGAAATGGCACATGTAACCCCACATTTTATGGGACAAAGCAAGTCATTGCCTAGGACTGTTATTAGTAGAGTAGGAAATAAAATCCTTCCATTAGAAAATCCAGATGTGATAAGCTTGATATATTTTGAAAGTAATACAATCTACTGCAAATACTATATACTGATTGGCTTGAGCTAGCTTATCTCTCAACCAATTACCATGTAAGGGAGATAAGATTCTATTTGGGGGTTTATATCTGTCAAAGCCTACTCCTCAAAGTGGTAATGGGATCACTCATGCTTAGACCGCATGCTCAAATCCATCTATAAATAAGTAGGACAGATTGGGTCCTCCTTTTACAGATGAAAAAGTTGAAGCTTGCAGCAAGTGTACCTGTTTAGGATTATAAAGCTAGAATACAAAGCCAAGTCTTCTAAACTGCTATTTAATCCTTTCCATTGTACTAAAAACTTTGAGTTTCATACTACTGTCTCTACAATCCCTGTCCTGACTTAACTCATTCATTGACTAAAAACTTGGTTAACATAAGGTAGATTCATATCAGTAATTCCAATACTTCCCAGACAGTCACCATCTATAATTCATAGTTTCCAAATTTGAAAAAACAAACAAACAGAATTTGAAGACAAAGTCCAGAAAAAGGCACACTTCATCCAGGAAAACAAACATCCTCAAACACTGCAGGTCAAAAACTACAGTGTACAACCTTCCACAAGATCAGTTTGGCAGTATCTTGCAAAAGCCTTAGAATGTGCACATAGAGTGATCCAATAATTCCACAGGTAGGAACTTGTCTCATGGAAATAACCATGGTTGAGGGCGAAAGTTAAAAGAAAATAAAAGGAAACTGCAGGATGTACAATGCAGCAAAAATTGTAAACTAAAAATCCTAGATATTGAATCTAAATATCCAACAACATCAGATCTGTTAAGTAAGCCAGGGAATATGCAGTCAATAAAATACTATATAGCTATTGAAAAAAATCTCATGTCTGAATATTTAATTACACAGAGATTTTTTGTAGCAAATGTGAATTATCAAATGATGCATGAAACTATATTATTGAGACTATAGTAGATTTTTAATGTTTTTATTTAAATTTTCTATACCAAATGTGTATGACTTTTATACTGAGAAGATAAGCAATGAAATTTTCTTTTTTAATGAATTGCCCTCCAAAACTAAAGAGAGGAGAAGCCAATGGAAACAGATGAGATTATCAGCTGCAGAATAAGCTCTAAGAATGTATTGCTGATCAGACTAGGTGTCTCTCTCTCATACATGATGGTGGAGATTAAAATACAATTCAAGCAATACAACCCATGACAGGAAGTTCTGCAATAATTCAAGAAAATTGGTCTAGAAAAATGAGAAACTGTGATTAAGAATGGTCAGTGTGACTCTAGTACTGCCCATTGGAAAGGGTTGTAATTTTAATCACCCTCAGCAAACAGTGAGAGGAGACAATTCATCCAAATGTTCCAGCTTGGTACTTAAAAATACCAACTTCCTTTCCTTTAATCCTATACTGACCTAGTTACCTCCTGTTTGAATTTTTTCCTTCATCAAGAAGCAATGCCTCCTGTCAATGGCATGTCACTTTTCCTGTTAGAATTTCCATCGAACAAGGATAGGTAAAAATTGTACTCTATACTGCCAGTTGCGTGGGAGGGGGGGGGTTAATCAAAGCCATTGTGTTTGCCAAGGTCATTTTAACCCAAGGTGAGTTAATCTCGTTGAATGGAAGACTGCCAACTGGCTTCTTTCTCTTTATTAATACTTCTACTTCCTTCTCTACCTGTCAAATTCATAGTGCAATCAGATGTTTTGGCCAATGTTTCTAAAAATGTTAAACTCTAGTTTCTTAAAGCTTATGCGTAGGTGTTGCCTATGCTCAGTCATTTATTTAAAATTGTTGACTTAGCACTATAGAAAGGAAAATTAGAAGTGTGACTCCTCCATTGTCTGACCGTATTTCCACCTACAGAGGATAAGCCTCCTTTCTTACAGCCACGCTTCCGGGCACATCTGGCATATCTACATCACTGTGCCTTGATTCACACTCACCCTTCTCTGCCCTGTGTCAAAATCCTCCTTAGCCACCAATTCTCTTCCCC
Organism: Suricata suricatta; assembly: GCF_006229205.1. Classification (NCBI taxonomy): domain Eukaryota; kingdom Metazoa; phylum Chordata; class Mammalia; order Carnivora; family Herpestidae; genus Suricata; species Suricata suricatta. The sequence goes on along the minus strand of NC_043705.1, from coordinate 108,426,383 downwards.
CAAATTGCTCAGTTCTAGAATTCTATTAAGTAAGACCTTGTTAAGTAAGAACGTAAACTCTATGAAGACTTTATTTTATTTCTGTATCTCCATTACTCATTGAAAAGTGTCTTGCACTAGCAGATAATGCAAATTGCATAAATTACTGTAAATTGCCTTATTCCTAGCCTCTCCCCTCCCTTCACAGAGAGCAGAGCAACATTCATCTGAATCTTTTATGGAATTGCACAACACACATTATAATTCTTTCTGCTAATAATTCTCAAACATATTCCTCAGTAGAGATTAATAGCTTCAGTCTAAATAACATGGTTTTTATTTTAATCATTATTTCCATGCCCAACAGTGACAGTCTCTAGTAATCCAAAAATGCATTCACACATGGATCAAGGATAGAGTGACTTCAGGGTACAAAATGATATTTGTATTCTTAGTGACACATTCCTCACTCAAAAGGGTTTCACCTTTTAAAGGTTTCAAGTCTGAGTCCTAATTTAATGCACCATTTCAATGAAACTTCTCAAAGTGTTACTTGGAGAATGGAATTAGCAAGCAATGCTTCCTGCAGAAGCACAGTACACCAGTGTTATAGTTTTTAATATTTGTCCCATAAATACCACATCCTAAGGCTTTCCACTGTGATAGCAGAGCTCACTGCAATATTTTCTTTTTTCCAATATTAATTAATACATCTATTGAAGTATATGTCCTTGAACATTATTTTTAAAAGGCTAAGAAGCTTTAATTATACAATTTTTTTAAAAACTTGTAGTATAGTTGGCATAAATGTTTTATTAGGGTCAGTTGTGCAACACAGTGATTCAACCTGCACTTTTTTAAAAGAAAACTTTAAAAATGTGACAGAGAGAATCTCTAAGATTGTGTGAGGTGCTAGCACAAACTGAGCAAAAATGTTTTTGAGAAAAATATAGAGTGAATGAAAAAGTAAATATATGTCTCCAGATACTTCTATATTATTAAGCTACAAAAGAAGTTCTGGCCCAAGACCATTCCTGGTATATCTTTGACATGTGCTACTTTTCTACAACACACAGACTTCGTTTTGAAAATTTAATGCACTGCTGGAGATCAACTAGGGGTAACAGGACGTCAGAGTTGAGAATACTATAAACAATTTGAACTGGGACAAGGAAGAAGAGAAGCATAAGGCAAAAATGGTCAATAAGGAGCTGGTTCCTCAGAAGTGGACAGCAGGCCAACGGCATGCAGAACCTTCTGGTGTCTTCATTTCACAAGTCCAGAAAGGCCTGGTCTTGGGCCACCCATTAGACAAATAGCAAGGGCATAATGAAGATGTGTGATGATGGCATCTGCATCTTGAATGTTTCCTCACCTACTGCCTGCCCTAAAGTCCCTCTGTCCTTGTCTCTGGTCATCTCTTTCCTTTCTTAACCATCTCTCATGAATCCAGAAGACACATTTTTCTATTGTTCTTCCTTTCTTCTCTCTCTTCATTGCTGGAAAGTGAATCTCATCACAAAACAATCCTGACCCAGAGAGATATTCCCAGAAACTCGATGAAGTCAGCCCAGGAAGTTTCTGGAAGCCAGTCATGGCACATGAATCTCTAAATTACTGGTATTAGCCAGTTGTCTCCTAAATCTCCTCACCTCCCTGCTTTCCCACGTGACCACATTCACTCAGAGCCAACTTCTTTCCTTGGCACAGTTCTTGACACCCACTATTCTTAGAGTTGCTTGAGCTAAAATATAGTAAGTTACTGGTCTGCTGCACAAGAAGAGGTAGCATTTAATGAGACAAAGAAAATAGGAGCGGGCAGCAGTGAGCCAGAATGAAATCATGAGGTCAGAAATTGGACTCAATGTGGCTGGAGGGAAGCAGACAGGAAAGAATGCAAAAGGCAGGGAAGCAAGAATCCTCATAGGCTTCAAGGTGGATAAATATTAGACCAGCTCCCTGAGAATACAGCTGGTGACTTTGGTTTTTTTCTTAGTGTAAGGACATCAGGTGCTAGACAAGGACAGGTCCCCTATACAAGATTCAAGATGCTGCAGTGGAGGGGCGCCTGGATGGCTCGGTCCGTGAAGCATCAGACTCTTTAGTTCAGGTTCTGTTCTCATAGTTCGTCAGTTCTAGCCCAGCATCGGGCACTACGCTGACGGTGCAGAGCCTGCTTGAGATTCTCTCTCTCTCACTTTCTCTGCCCCTCCCCCACTCAGACTGTGTCTTTCTCTTTCTCAAAACAGACAAACAAATAAAAGATTTTAAAAAAAAAAAAAGATGCTGTCGTGGAAATAAATCAGCACCATTTTATAAGTACCCATGAGTAGGCTGGGTGCTGAACCTGCATGATCTCATTTCATCCTTACAAAAGAAGCGTGAGGGCTGTTATTTGCATACGTAATTCACTCCCATGGTTCTTGAATAAAATCATACAAAAAACTATACACTGGGAAGTACTCCTACTATCTTTGTCCTCATGGACCCCATTCCCATCTCGCCCTTATAGGTAACCACTTAGATCTATGCCTTGTTTATCTGGCTGGCTTTTTAGTTTTTGCAGACGAAAAAAAAAAAGAAAATATATATTCTTCTTTTCACCCAGGGATAGTAGAATTCCTCCCTACACCCAAAGCAACCAAAGTTTAGAGAAGCTGATTTTTAGCTGGTAGGTCAAGAACCCACCTACTTCTAGGGTTTGTTGGCTACAGGATCTAGCCTGAGGGTTGAAGGCCAAGAGATTGAGCTGAAAGAGACTCCAGATTCTGAATTCAAGGTGTCTGGTTGAGTTAGCAGATTTAAAGATGTAAAAAAAAAAAGTGTTGCACCTATAGTTCAAAGAAATCAAGAATCAAAGGTACCCCTATTGCCTGGAGCTGGATATTGTCCTGGACCATTCATTCAGTGAGTGTCCTTTTGTAAACTTTTCAAGAGGGAAAGATTGGGGTATATGTGCTTAGGGTCAGGTTGTCAGATAAAATGCAAGATGCCCAGGTAAGTTTGGATTTCAACAAACAAGAATATTTTAGTATAACTGTATCCAATATGATATCCAACTGTGTCCTGTTGTTGTTATTTGCTAAATCTCATAACCTTAGCATAGAGAAGTGATGGACATTGGGTGCTTATATGTAAAAACACAATGGACCATAGGTCTGAGGGACTAAAGGGGCCTCTTGGACCCAGGGATGAACTACAACTTATTGCTTAATAGTAAAAAATTCTTGATGTAGAAATTTCATACTCTAGATTTCATAGCTTCAAGAACAGAGAAGACCACCTTGGTTATTTGAGGGAAGGTAGCGTTTCCAACTGAACTGCCACCAGCAGGGCAAGGAGAACCACAAGGGCACCTCCTCTCACCAGAGCACCATTGGCGAGTCTTCGAATCTTCTGTTGCCGTTAACTTAGCAGATGGAAAACAACACCTTAATGGTAGTTTTCATTTTCTTGATTATTTTGGAAGACAAAATTCTCTTGTGTATTTCTTTACTATTCATGTTTTCCTTCATGTACAAATATCCCTTTTATCCATTTGTGTTAAATTTGATGGCTGATCATAGATTATTATGCATATTAGACTGTTGTCTGTCACATTTGACAAAAACATTTTCTGCCTTGCTTCTTATCCTTTAAATGTTTAATTTACGGATATTTTAATCTTTATATACATGATTCTATCAGTGATTTTTTTTCCTCTGCAGTTGCTATTACTTCAAAGCAATAGAAAGAAAGTTGCCACCTCTCTATGGATCTCATAAATTTCTTATTTTCCACTTGTTTTTCTATGTTTTAAAATATTAATTGACTCTTAAATATGGGTTCTTAAGGAGTGGTTTCAAAATCCCCTGCACCTGAGTATCTGTTTCATTTATTTGATTGTCTTAATGCCCAGTCCCAATACCCACAACAGACCTTACTAATCAAAATTGCTCTAGAAAGGTCATGGAAATATGTGTTTTGAACTTTGCTCTAGGTGATTCTTCTGCCCCTGAAGCTTGAAAATCATTTCTTAGTGTCGTGGGAGATTTATTATGCATTTCTATATGCAGGCAATACATTGGGAATCCTTTAAGCCCAAAGGGACTGTGTTAGGAAGATTGGAAAGAGTTTACAGAATCAAAGTGAAACCCGAGGAAAGTGGCTTGGAGAGGCGATGCACAGGCATCTCTGGGGATCTTAGCGAGAGAAATCACTTGTCACATAAAAGGAATAGAGTAGGACAATGAAGAAGCATTCACTATCCTTCTCTTCCCTCCTCACCCACCCAAATGTAAGCTCCAGGAGGGATGGGGTCTCTGTCTGGCACAGATGGAGGTATCCTGTAAAGATTCCTTTTTCCTGTTCCTCCACTCACAGTCCCTTTAGACATACTCCAATTGTCCCGACTCAGGTGACTGTTACCCCTTGACCAGAAAAGGGCAAAGAACCTTGATTTATAGTCCCACCCACATTGAATACACAAGAGGGGAGGTTATTCCCTAAAACAAAGTTAAAATTGGTTATCACAGGAGGGATAAATAGATCCTGGGTGATTTTTAAATAATTTTACAGTATATCATGGTATAAGATACGATTCTAAGATAAATTTTTTTCCCAAACATTTCTCCAATTATTCCCAACAACAGCACTTATTTACCCATCAATCTTTGTAATCATCCTTCTATCGGGTATTTTTATGTTGTTCCATGTGTAACAAAACAAAACAAAACAAACAAATAAACAAAAAACTCACACATTGTTATACCCAGCCACATCCGTATTGAAATTTCTATTTTATTCCCTAGATCTGTAACTGTGTTTGCAACACTAAATTTACAGGTATTTAAGACAAGATTTTCCCATCACCTTTTAGAAGCCATAAATTAAATAGGCTGCTTTTCTTCCTACTCACATGGTTCCATTCTCTGCAAATATGCAGTTTTAATGACCTCATATTTTTTGCGATGTTAACATCTTGAGTTTCCCTAAACTGTATGTTTCCTTAGCACTGAACCCTTCTGTTTTTCCTTTAGGTGTGCTCCAGCCAGAAATACAGATTACATTTTCTTCCTTGAAAATCTTTTTTTTAAGTTTATTTATTTATTTTGAGAGAGAGAGAGAGCACGTGCGTGTGAGAGAGAGCATGAGCAGAGGAGGGGCAGAGAGAGAGAATCCCAAGCAGGCACCACACTGCCAGCACAGAGCCTAATACGGGACTCAATCCTACAACTGCGAGATCATGACTGGAGCCAAAATCTAGAGTCAGATGCTTAACCAACTGAGCCTCCCAGGTGCCCCTCTTTGAAGGTCTTAATAAAGGTGATCTCAATCTTCTTCACTTGAGTTTATTTTAGGAGCTGTAAGCTGTGGGCAGCCAAACAGGAGGGCCCAAACAACAAGAACATTTAATTTCTCAAGGTTCTTTAGTGTTCAAGGGAGACTGTTCTGCTTAACATCCAACTAATTCTGCCTCACCCCCTGTGCTATATTTTACTTACGTATTATAAAATAACTGTTGTTGGAAGACTCCTCCTCCTTATCACTCCTGAGAATCTTCAAGGAATATTTCTGCATGGTAACAAATCTACGTTGGTCCTCATTTACTATCTCTCACTCTGGACCTCTGCTTGGGGTCTCTACTGGTCACCTCTTGCCATCACACACGTGTCTAGAAGCTCTCACTATGAGTTTCTCAAAAGAAACAACCCCAGGGATGTGGCCCATGTCTCAGGGTAGTCCATGCCAAGAGGACGCAGGTCCTGTCTTGATTCTCTGTAGTCCAGGGCATGCCAGATCCTATGTCTGATAAAACACTATTGAACCCTGAAAGTAATGCAGAGAGAAAAAAAGAACACTTTAAACTAGATGTTGGATTGCATAATTCCTAGGATCCGTAAATGTAGGATTGCCTTCCTTTCTGTCCTACACTTGATAGTTCAAGGGCTGGCTTACTTCCCCCAAGAGAACCTCGTTCTATTTTCTCTTGTCACCTTGAGTCCAAGCTCTTAGGTCCTAGCAAAAAGAGGAAGCAAAGCTATCTCTTTCCCTAATCCAAGGCTCAATTCATTTTTTCACCAGGCTGTATCACAGTGCGAATGCACCCTCCCACCCTGCCAGGGTCCAAACCAGGCAGCTTCGGTGGTAAAAAGGATGATTCTCCACGGTGTTTTTCTAGTGTTAAGGGGTGTGTGGAGGGCACTGAACACTTTAGTTGACAGTGGGCTGAACCCCACTGGCTACTACTCATGTTTACATCTCATGGGGAAGAAAACGTGAGGCCTGCCCACCGCCTGTTGGTAGGGATCTAGTTCGTGGTATCCTAACAGCAATATTTAAGCCAAAATATTTCCCAAGGAAACATGGTGATTTCCAGGGATAGTTTGAATGAAATCTACATGAAAAATAAAATAAAATAATGTCTCTGTGAGGGCGCAGTCCTATTAAAGATACTCCCAGCTTGCGTTGCTTTATATCCCAATCTGAAGCCTGTGACAGGGTTTGGATTATTTCATGGACAGAGCTTCCCTGACTATTATGAACGGGTCTTGCATGTATGATTCAACATTTCACCAAAGAGCTGAGGCTAAGGGTGCAGCTCAAGAAGGAAAAACAGGGCTCAAATTCTCTGGTGAAGTATTATGAACGATGTAAGGAGGGATCTGGTGAGCAACAGGCTGAAAGTTAATGCCGGCCGATGGTCCTCTCAGCAGTGACTTATTCTAAGAAACAAATGGAACACTGATATCAGCAAAGGCAGGTTTCTATCAGCAAGAGGCTTATCCTTGGGCCACAGAGGCTTACCCTTTGGGACTCAGTCCCAAATAATGATTCAGAATGCCACAGAGAGCTACTGATCGCTAGTGCTGAGGAGGCCTTTGATTGATCACGTGCTGGTCCTGATTCTCTTGTTGCAATCCTAAAAACAAGGCGCAGCAGCAGTGAGACCTTGCTCTATGGGAGAGGCCTAAGGAGGCCCAGGAAGCCTGGAGGCTGGGGGCTCCATTTCAGGTCTTCACTGTTTATAAGCTAGGTGGCTGTAACTCTGGACAAGTACGCTAACCGGAAAACAGCACAGTCAACTGAGAATTCGGGTGTGGGTTAATCATTTGCAAACATGGGGGTCCTGACAGAAGTGAGCTCCTAACTGGATGGATATGGATGGCAAGAGAAAGGACCATGGAGCCCATTTTCCAAATGAGCAGCCAGGTATCCTAGCTCTATTCCCTTCACAAGTTTCCCTCTTCACACTTTTTGCAAAACTTGAAAATGAACTCCGCTGCAACTCATTAACAGTAGTTAACTCTACTGGATGATCGAACTTCTTCAAGTTGTGGCCAGGCCTGCCCTCTAGCGGCCAGAAGTTGCAATGTCTCTTATTACTAAATTGTTTTTGAACTTGGTGATAGTTTTCCATGGTTGGCTCACCTCTGCTGTCATATTAGCCGTGTCACAGAACGTCAAACTAAAAGGGACATTAACACTCATCTGGTCTCTCTCTTTTCATAACTCAATCCTTCCAAAATGGTACCCCCAACTTCCACATAAAGACAGAGGAGTAAAACAAGGTCACAGAAACTTCTTCCCACATTTGATGAAAGACTAATTTTTTAAAAAACTAATTCAGCAGGGGCGCCTGGGTGGCTCAGTCGGTTAAGCGTTGGCTCAGGTCATGATCTCACGGTTTGTGGGTTCAAGTCCAGCATCAGGCTCTGTGCTGACAGCTAGCTCAGAGCCTGGAGCCTGCTTCTGATTCTGTGTCTCCCTCTCTCTCTGACCCTCCCCTGCTCATGCTGTCTCTCTCTCTCTCTCTCTCTCTCTCTCTCTCTCTTTCAGAAATAAGTAAAACCTTAAAAAAATATATTAAATGGCAAAGAAGAGACAAATGGGGCTGAAAATGGCCCGGTGAGATGGCTGGGGTCATTGTAGAAATGTAGGATGAAAAAAAACAGTATTAAAGTAAAGACAAAGATACAGAGAGAAATTGTCCAACTTGAGGACAATTAGTACCCTCAGAATAGCAAGAAAAACAAAAAAAGAATTTAAAGATAAAACCTAAGAAGAATTTCCTGGAAGGAAGAACTGTATTCACAGATAAAAAGGACACACCTACCTTAGACCAAAACAAAGTGATTCAGAATGATCAAAATGGAGATATTTCTTGGGTAAACTATTAAATGCTAAGGATAAAGAAAAAAAAAACCTTCAGACATTCAAGGAGACAAAAGTAAGTCAGCCACATGAGGAGAGGAAGTCGGTAGGGTCAAGGCTTCTCCATGGCAATCCCAATGCCCAAAGACCACGGAGCAACGACCATAAACTTGGAAGAGAAACACTGTGACCCAAGAGTATTATTCCAAGTCAAGGATTAACAAGTATGGAAATAGAAGACAGATATTTTCGTCCATGAAAGAGTTCAGGAATTATAATATTCATAAACTCATTTTAAAGTTTTTAAATACATTTATGTATTGCAGGTGAGAGCTGTGAGGGGCAGAGAGAGAGGGAGAGAAAGAATCCCAAGCAGGTTCCACACCCGCAGTGAGGAGCCTGGTACAGGCCTCAAACTCGCAAACCATGAGATCATGACCTGAGCCAAAATCCAGAGTCAGATGTTTAACTGACTGAGCCATTCAGAAGTCCCTCCTAAGATCATTTTAAAACAACAACAATAACAACAACAACAACAACAACAACAAAACTATTTTGACAAATAATCCCAGTTGAATATGAGGTGAATAATCATAAAGATTTCATGAATGAAAAAACTATGAAAAAAACAGCTTGTATGAAATACTGCTATGGTCTGAATGTTTGTGTCCCCTCCCAAATTCCATGTGTTAAAATCCTGAATCCCAACGTGACGGTATGTGCAGGAGGGGCCTTTGGAAGGTGATGGGTCCCTTAAACGAGGCCCCTTCTGCCATGGAAGGACATAGCAAAAAGATGGCTATCCGGGTAGTGGACCCTCACCAACAAATCTTCCAAAGCCGTGATCTTGGACTTCCTAGCCTCCAGAACTGTGAGAAATAAATATTTCTTGTTTATAAGCCATGCAGTTTATGATATTTTTGTTACACTATTCCAAACTGACTAGGATAAACACCAAGTTTATATAATTTCACAGCTAAGGCTAATCATGTGTGGGCATGAAGGCACAATAAAAGGATATACACTATCAGAAGCCCTAACGAAATGAAAATAAAATAAGCAGAATCTGGAGAAGTGAAGTAGAAGGAAGAATCAGTAGAGCGATCTCTTATCTTTTGTACTGGGGGGCTAGCAAAATACAAACTCAGACCAACTCCAGCCCAGCTTTTATAAATAAAGATTTATTGGAACACAGCTACACTCAGTTCATTTTCCTACCATCTCTGGCTGCTTTTTGCTGCAGTGCAAAAGCGGAATAGTGGGGACCAAGATCTCTCAGCTGGTAAGTACTAAAATGTTTACTATCTGACCCTTCACAGAAAATAGTTTTTGACCTGTTATATAACACTGAGACAGTATCCACATATTTAAATTATATAAATATGTATTTGTATCTCTAAGAAGTTATATGTGGATTAAAAAATGAGTATGCTTTTTACATTGCTTTGATAATTTTTTCATCTGTAATAGGATCCTTACTGAGGACATTTTTAATCTAACCTATATATGCGTAGACATGCCCATGTCTAAAATAATGTTCATTGAACGTTAATACTTGTTACTTCTGAGTGGTAAGATCCAGAGTAATTTTCCGCTTTTGTATGTTTGTGTAGTTCCTGATTGTTCTGTAATGAGCATGTATAATATTTTAAAAAAACAATAAAATGAGTAACTATGATGAGGGACCCTAAGGCCAGCTGAGGGCCAAGCACAAGCGAGCACACCCCCACCCAGCTGGGATACGGGGAATCCTCCTCAGGCACTCCTGGGTGTCCAAGAACAAAGGAAGGAAAGAAAACAAATGGTTATCTGAGAAAGACCACAGTCTGCAGACATGAGTCTCCATCAGTTTACAAATATCTTAGTAAGTTACAAGAAAAAGGCAATCTTATCAATAGCCTGATCTCCAGAAACCTATAGATTCAGTTTCCTGTAGCCCTAATATCACCTTCCAACATAGTGATATGGGGAAGAAAGGCAAGAAGGAAAAGGCAGGTAAAATCAAATTTCCTTATAACCTGCAGCCCATTGACAAATACTTGTGGCAACTACAGCGTAGCACATTTTTCCAGGAATCCCTACTGTCCTCAAGTTCATGCCTTAGTAGAAGGAAAACAACCTTAGCTTGTAGCCCAAGGCCAAGGTATCTGAAGAGTCCTCTCTAGCATATCAAAGTCCTTCTGGAGGCCTCTGGCTTGCCTTTACCTCCCCAGCTCCGTAGTATATAACCGGTTACTCCTCACAACCCCAGTGCAGTTCTTTCTGCCCCTGGGTCCTGTCCCTGTGCTTTAATAAAATCACATTTTTGTACCACAGGAATTCTTTGTTGGCCATCAGCTCCAAACTCCAGCACTCCAAAACCCCATCAATTACACGTAAAACATACTTGAAAACTATTCCATCTCCAACGAGCTTCACTGAGAAGACTGAACCTATTGATGGAGAACTTCTTTATTCCCTCCTCATCACCTCAAGATGTTGATGAGTCTATTTTGGAAACGTGTTGGAAGAATTTCTGTGCATTCCAAAATTGAGAGCTGGGAAGTTCCGTTCTTCACTTCCTAGGAGACCTGCCTTCAAAGGAGGGTTGAAGAGTCCTTGAAGCAGCAGAGGGCGCCCTCCTCCACGGTCCCCAGAATGTGCTGCGACATCCCCACTGCTGGTCTAAACCGACCCTGGGTTAAGTGTCAGACTTCGGGTCAGGTCATGATCTCACGTTTTGCAGACTCGAGCCCCGCATCAGGCTCAGGCTCTGAACTGTCAGCACAGAGGGCCTGCTTCACATTCTGTGCCTCCCTCTCTTTCTGACCCTCCCCTGCTCGTGCTGTTTGTCTCTCAAAAATAAATAAAAAACATCAAAAAAAATTTTTAACTGACCCAGACCTCCACTTATAGGCTGTGTGAAAGCCAGTCACTGAATTCCTTCAAGACTTGATTTCTCCACCTCCCCCTCCTACCTGCTGTCCATCCGTCCTCCTCACTGCCATGCCACTCTCTGGCCACCAAGCTCTTAGTGACTTCCCATTTCATGCAGAAACAATCCTAAACTCCTAAGCTAAGGCTGACCAGGCCCCACCCGACCCAGCCCTGCTGTCCACACACCATGCCACACTACACCCGCTGCTCTAGCACACTGGTTGTCGGTACCTAGAACATAGGACAGTCTTTTCCACCTCTGGGCCTTTGACTTAGTGTTTCTTCTCCTGAGCTCTTTTGTGTTAAGGCATCCAAATACTTAAATCAAGTGAGCTGTCACTTCTTCAGAGAGACCCTCCCTGATGACCTCATCAAAAATCTCACCTATTGTATGCTCTATCACAGCACTGTACGTACAGTCTGACCTGTACTTATCCCTTTCCAGAATGGTTCTATTTGTTTGGTTTTTTGCCTGTCTCTCAGTAGAGCTCAATTGCCACCATAGCAGGTACCTACCTCCCTGTCTTCTTGACCGTCACATCTGTAGCAGCCAGCTAGCCAGAGACCGCCCGGTAAATATTTGTCAAATTGATGAACAGGATGCATCCTGACACTCCTTCAAGGCTATTATAAAATGAAAAAGTATGAAAATCTTTGTCATGGGCTGAATTGTGCCCCCCCCATATTCATCTGTTGAATCATATGAATGATTCTGTAAAATGAGGCCATTTAGGAGGGGATCTAATCCAATCTGACTAGTGTCCTTATAAGAAGAGGAAATTCAGACACACAGAGACACCAGGAGTGCACTCGCAGAGGAAAGACCAGGTAAGGTCTTCTTGCAAAGGAAGACCTTCAAGCCAAGGAGAGAAGCCTCAGACAAAACCCAAACTGCCAACCTCTCCATTTTTGTCTTGCAACCTCCAAAACTGGGAGAAAATACATTTTTGCTGCTCTAGCCACCCAGCCTGTGGTGCCTTGTTATGACAGCCTTAGAAAATCAATACAGCTCTTCATGAATTAGAAAGTAGTAATGAAAACAACAGCTAAATGTGTGGAGGACAAATCATTAGGCACTAATGAGGGATCAAAATGGCAAGTGTGTTCAAGCTACAGAGCTGAAGCAATAGAATTTAAGAAGCTAAATTCTGAGGCCAGAAAGGTAGGGATGACCTCACAACTTGTGGGCCCCAGGCCAAATGAAAATGTGGGGCCCCTTGTTCAAAGAGCATGAAAAAGGTGCCAATAAAGACACTAAAATACAAAGCTTTTTCTTTCTTCCGGGGACTTCCTCTCCACTTGTCACGATGTTTTATAGCTGTTATTTGATGTCGGTCTAAGAAAAATATTGATGCAATATTAGCATGAATTTTTCCATCATCTTTATATTATGCAATGTTACTCTTTTTTTAAATATTTATTTATTTTTGAGAGAGAGCGAGAGAGAGAGAGAGAGAGATAGTGCGAGCGCTCGTGCACGAGAGGGGGTATGGCAGAGAGAGAGAAGGAGACACAATCTGAAGCAGGCTCCAGGCTCACAGCTGTCAGCACAGAGCTTGATGTGGGGCTTGAGCCCATGAAACCTGAGATCATGACCTGAGGCAAAGTTGAACGCTCAACCGACTGAGCCACCCAGGTGCCCCTGTGCAGTGTTACTCTTAAAGGCAAATATGAGAGCATTTAACTTGATGCAGAATCGCTGAAATTACATGATTCATATTCTGTAACTCACATAAGGACATGCATTTCCTTTTTGCCAAAGCAGCGAAAATGCCACAAAAAACTAGCTCAACTGTTTTAATTTCACATTGATTGCACATTCTACCAGTGCTCTGCTGTCGCCTCACTGATGGGCGAGGAAGGGCTGCAAAAAGAGGAACCGTGGGCTGCCCCACCTTTCCCTTTGCTTCCAGGTCCTAATTTTCAGCTGAAGTGTTGACTACTACATGGAAGTAAAACTAATAAGGAAGGATATGATGGGGGTCCTTGTTCGAAAATGTGATTGTTCCTTTTGTGTGTCCAAAGCAAGTTCTGTTTGGAACACAAGCACAGCTTCTCAGGGGTCAATGTCACACACTTGCCTTGTATTCTTCTGAGTCTCATCTAACTTCCAAGCATCGTGGGCGCAGCTGAGTCTAGTCTTCAGGGGCTTAATGCAAATGAGGCCAAAAGGAACAGCAGTGAACATCCAAGTTACATGTATCTCCCCTGCTCACACACTTTATCTACAAAACACACTTGAAAAGATAAAATGAACAGGGCACTTGGATGGCTCAGTAGGTTAGGCATCTGACTCTTGAGTTTGGCTCAGGTCATGATCTCTCAGTTTGCGAGTTTGAGCCTTGTGTCAGGTTCTGTACTGACAACACAGAGCCTGCTTGAGATTCTTTCTCTCCCTCTCTCTCTCTCTGCCCATCTCTCTTTCTTTCTCCCCCTCTCTTGAATAATAAATAAATAAACTTAAGAAAAAGATAAAGTTATGAAGAACTTCAAGCTGGCCATGGCAGAGCATTAAACTAAGCATGGTGCCCTGTGAATATAGGCTCCTGGTGAACTGTCATTCAAGAGCAAAGACATTGAGGGGGCCCCAGATTGATTGTAAGCAAATAAATTTCCAGTAGAGGTCTCTAAAACCTTCCTGTAAAAAAGTGCCAAAGTGAAGTTCCATGTCCATCCATCAAAAGTAGACACAGGAACTCATCATTCATGTTCCCAATGTCCAGTGGTCTTTATGAGTCAGACCGAGAGCCTACATAACACAAAACCACCTTTCTAGGGGAACTGTCCTTGAGTTCTCAAAGACTGGCCTGTGAATGTTCTTTGGGAGCCCACCTTATAGCTAAATAAATGCTACCTGTCCTTCTCAGTCTTGGAAGAACTTGTGGCTCTTTAATAAGGCAGAGCACAGTTAGGCACCTTGCCAGGATGAGGAAGGGAAGGATGGAGACAACTAGAAGCCTGGAGACCCAGGTCGGGGTCAGCTCCCATAGGAAACCTGTAGCCTTAATAACACATTTCCAATCAGTCTCATTCCTTTCTTCTGCAAAACAAGTGAGTTGGATCTTGATGATCCCCAAGGGCCCATACTGAGCTAAAAATACCCCAACCAGCAAAACTTTGTGTGGCGGAGAAGAGGGAGAGAAACGTGTGACAGAGCTGCATGGAATAACTTAACAGTGGATAGTCATCTGGGGCCCATTTTAGAAACCAGGGGGCTGGTCCTTACAGGCTCTTTGCAGGTCTTGAAAGTTCCCTGGCCACTTCCAGTCTGACTTCTTCCAGGCCAAGGGAGTGTGGACTGGGGCGGTGGGTCATAGGCACCTTTCCCGGCAGCTGTTTCCTGCCTGCCCACCAGGAGCAGTGACTTGGCTCCTGTTACTTTGTGGTCCACTATTGGCCAATTTGTGATGCGATGCTAGGCCAAAAGAAGATCATGAAGGACTGTGACCTCTCTGATGTTTTATTTTTTATTATTTTTAATGTTTTTTAAATTTATTTCTGAGAGACAGAGAGAGACAGTACGAGCAGGGGAGGGTCAGAGAGAGAGAGAGACACAGAATCTGAAGACAGGCTCCAGGCTCTGAGCTGTCAGCACAGAGCCCAACGTGAAGCTCAAACCCAAAAAACATGAGATCATGACCTGAGCTGAAGTTGGATGCTTAACTTACTGAGCCACCCAGGCGCCCCACTGATGTTTCATTTTTATTTTATTTTTTCTAATATAATGTACTGCCAAGTTAGCTAACATACAGTGTATAGAGTGTGCTCTTGGTTTCCGGGGTAGATTTCCATGATTCATCACTTATGTACAACACCCAGTGCTCAACTGAACAAGTGCCCTCTTCAAAGAGGGAAATCAACAAACATGAGGAAAAGCAGAACAAATAGCAAAATAGAGACACGGTGTGTCAATGACTTTTTCTGAGCCTCTGGATCAAACTGTTCCTGAAGCCAAAAGCCATCCCTGGATCTGAGTCAATAAATTCTTTTGTTTATTTAAAATGATTTAAACTGAAGTTTGGTCACTTATGAGAACAATAATCTTAATGACTACACTTCCCCTCTCTGGATCCCAGTTTCCTCTACTACAAAATGGCGATTTTGTGGGTAATTAGCATGGGCCAGCATGATGGCATTATCGTTTCTAGGAGGGGCCATAATTCCAGGGTGGTAGCAAAGGAAATTTCTCAAAATGCCAAGGACTTGTGGCTTCACCCAGTAAGCATCAGATATCATAGTATCCTGTTCATGTCACCCACAACCTTCAATATATGTAATTATATTGTTTGCATGCACTATAATTCTGTATTTTTTTTTCATGTTTTATTTATTTTTGAGAGAGTGTGAGCAGGGGAGGAGCAGAGAGAGAGGAGGACAGGATCTGAAGCTCACAATAGTGAGCCCGATGTGGGGCTCAAACTCGAAAACCAGGAGATCATGACCTGAGTTGAAGTCGGATGCTCAACTGACTGAGCCACCCAGGTGCCCTTATAGCTCTGTATTTCTAATGGGGGTCATCACATCCATCACTATGGCCAGAGATAGGGGGTGTGCCAATTGGGTTAGGCCAGTATAAACCTATTTGGAGAAGGGTCAATCCCACTGAAATATTAGGATTTCATCATAGAAAACAGGGGCATCCACAGTAGAAAATAGGGTGCTGTCCCCTGAGAAGAGGTGCTGGGGAGGGAAAACACTGATTTCTAATTTCTGAGCCTCAGATGCCATAAGCAATTGAATACTAGATACCTCTCAACATGGTTGGATCCCGCAGCCCTCCCTCCCCTTTCCTGTGTTCCCAAAGCCAATGGCACCACGCCCCAGTTGCCCAAGCCTGAAACCTAGAAGTTGCCCTTCCTTCCTCTCCCTCTTCCTTCAGAGTCTGTTCCATTTGCAAACCTCGTGAAGTCAGCCTTTAAATAGCTCTCATAGTTCCATCTTTCTCTCCAACTCTTCCTGTCTCTTCTGTTTTGCAAATCCCACCTTGCCTGCCCCGCTCACCGCCCCCGCTCTTGCCCAACCACTGAAACAATTTCTGGTTGGTCGAAGATGGCTCTTTCCTTCTGGCTTCTGGTTCCAGCTCCCGTCCTTCGTCTCTGTGGGCCTAGAAGGGATAACGGCTTCGCTGGGACTGCCCCTGAGTGACCATGTGATCCTTTGCGGTTCTTCTTTATAAACAAAGCTTCCCTAGATCATTCTCAGGTGAGGGTCCCATCCATTTCTCACTGGGGTCCTAACTCTCCCATGTCTGCCCATGAGCACCTCACTCCACACGAGGATGGCCTCGTGATGACTCTGTCTTTTCCCTTCCTCCTCTCTGAGTCTGCTGATCTTAGAGACTGGACAGGAGGGAGGAGGACCCGAGAAGCCCACGCTGGCAGGGCCAGGTTTGGCTTCAGGGAAGCCCTGGGGATTTGTGGGAGATGAACTGTTGAAATCTCTAGCAGAATACAGGGCGACCTCCTCTTTGTCCTTTGTCTGGGGCCCAGCTTGTCCAGGCTGGAGCAATAGGAAAAATGTCACTGACCATCCCTTACAGACAGCCTTCTGGTACAAGATTTAGTTGAGCTTCCAAACACACAGCAGCTTCATCACCATAGATCTTTCTGATGCTAGCTGATATTTTTCATTTATTAAATCTCTTACTAGATCTAGCTTTGCCTTGAATGTTTGAGTGGGCAGTACTCAGGTAGCCAGCAGTCACTCCTACCGGAAGACAAGACAGGTGAGGGAAGCAGAGCAAACACATCCAATCTGACCCACTGGGTCGTGAATTTTCTGCATCGGAGGAGAGCGTCATATTTGTGTAACACGTTACAGTTTAACAAACGGCCTTTCATCTCCAGCGGCTGGCACATGGCTGAGTAATCAATATCCGTTTCATAAATGATTTAATGAACGTGTAGCGTCATTTTCTCCTCTTCAGAATAACCCTGTAAAATAAGCAGAGCAGAGATCTCCATGCCCACTTCACAGAAAAGAAAACCAGGGTCCAAGGGGGTGGGAGAAGTTTCCAGAGACCACACACATCTAGCAACTAGAGCAGCTCAAACCAGAATCTAGGTGTGTTGGGCACCTGTACTAGATGCTTTTGGGAAGACCGCTGCCCAGCGTCAGAGAGGAGAAGGGCTTCTGGAAGACTAGGGGCTTGGATCACAATCTGCCTCAACAGGCACTACTACAGCACAGTTTGGAGCTGCCACAGGGCGACGTAGACGGGTAGGCAGAAGTTCAGGCTGCAAGGCAGCTGGGAATTGAGCAAAAGGAAAAAGAGAAAGACCTTCCGGTGCCAAGACTCCAGGGAAATGTTTGTTGACTTTTTGCTTTGTATCGACTATTTCCAACTAGGCTGTGAGCTAACCACTTGATACAAGGACTCCCTGGGGTGGGTGGGGAGTTCGCGACCCCGTGGCTCTCCAAGCAGCCTCAAAGCCACAGCAGCTCCAGGAAGATGCCTGAATTACGCGGAAAGCATGGAGGGAACTACGAAGAAAAACAGAGCGCATTCCTGGGAAAGCCGAGACAGAACAACAAGAATTTAAAGGGCAAAACAGGAAGGGCTAGGAGGGCGGGACCGCAGTCGTCAGCCCTGCACCTCGGGATGCCAGAGAGGCCTTTCCCGGACTGCTGAGCTGCAAAACTGCTCCCTATAAAACGGAACTAGGACGGGGCCAACGGATCCAGCAGCCTGAGCTCTCAGCCACACCTCTTGGTGGGATCATCTGAACACGTAGACAGGAACATAGATACACCCCCCTGCTCATAAGCTGTCCTTGCTCCCCATCACCCACAGAGTGAAGTCTGGGGGCTTTCCGAAGAGCCCATGGCACCACTGAATTTTTCTCTCCACCTGCAACAATTTTCTTGAATCGCAGATTTCTCCCCCCTTGGCTAACTCCTGTTTATCGTGAGGCTTATGCTTCAATGTTTCTTTAGCACATGCCTAACTCCACAGCCGGCCCAGTGCTCCTTCCACACGCTCCCGTAGCGTCCCGGAGCTTTAATAATGGCCGCTCTACCAACTCTGTCAACGGCATGCGTGTGGCATCCTCCGCTACATGGCCAGTGGGCAGCGGGGGTCATGGCCCTTAGGAAGTGTCCTTTAAGTATCTGCTCAATAAAGAGGAGGAAGAACAATGTCTTTATAAGAACCTTATCTTCCCCCACACAAAGAAGGAGGGGAAATAACTGAATAGGGGCGGGATTTAAGCAAAGAGATTTTCTTAAGGACAGAAACCCGATTAATAAATGACCCTTAATCTAGGGGTGGTCAGGCAGCATATTATCTCCTTGATAACTGTGCAGCCATAAATGCTTCTGCTGAAAAGAAGGACCTTGTTGGAAGTATTGGAGAGATTTGGAGACGGCCTTCTTTCAGAATAAAAGCAGAGAGTCAAAATCCACCAAAAGTCTGGACACATTAGAAAAGGAATGACACGCACATGATTGAGTGGACAAGACAGAGATGTGGGTCTGACAGAGTGGCCCCTGGCAGCGGGAGGAGCTGAGATGCAAGAACGCAGGCCACCATTATCAGACCTTAAAATTTTCCCAGAGAATCCAGAGGTCCACGTGCAGGTGTGTGTGTTTAAATCTCCCCAACTTGTTTCTATGTTGAATTGCTACTGATCAGGCAGGAAAAGCAACTTGGAAGAGGTCCAGAGATGCCGGTGTTTGACCTTTGTCCCAAGAAACCTGGCTTCCCCTGAATCTGTTTACCTAAACCTGTTGACACCAGAGCTCGAAACAACATGATTCACCCACAGAAAATGATCAATACGTGAAGGAAGACTTGGGGACAGAGACTTGTCTGGGTCAGCTGTTGGCACATAGGTGGTCAGTAAATGGATGATCAGTGGGAGAAAGAATGAACGAGTGATGAATATGTCTGCAGTTCAAGATTTCTGCCACTAGATGGTGAAGTTCTTCTCCTCCTCCTTTTTCCCTGCAAATGGAAGCATCATTTTTGGAGATTTTTAAGTGGGAGGATTTACCTTAAACCAAACAGTTCTCTGGAGAAATAACATCTTTTATTACGAGAGTTTGTGGGCACGTCTACAGGCCATGCATGCTTAGCCTGAGCACCCCACAAATAGCAATAACTTTTCTCATGGTCTTCGCTATCCCTCCTGACTCCCCACTCCAGTCAGCTTTGGACAAATAGTGTCATTAGAAGGAGACAGTTTCCCTGGGTGTGAGGAGCACCATGGTTATAAGAGGAGGGGCACCTGGGTAGCTCAGTTAGCTAAGCATCTGACTCTTAATTTTGGCTCAGGTTCCTGAGTTCAAGCCTCACCTTGGGCTCTGCACTGACAGTGTGGAGCCCGCTTGGGATTCTCACTCTCCCTCTCTTTCTGCTCCTTCCCTGCTCACTCTGTCTCAAAATAAATAAATAAAAAACTTTTTAAAATTAAAAAAGAAACAGGAGGAATGCACATGGTGGTGGCAGGGGAAGTTGAGTATCCAAGAAACTCACACTCTTTGGGGTATCAAAGGCCTTTAACCCAGTTACAATACAATGTATCAGATACTAGAATGTTGGTGTGGGGTGATGTTTTGGTACCCAGAGGTGAGAGCAACAACTCCGTCATAGTTGAGGAGGGTCCAGTGAGTCCTTAGAGGAATAGCTCATGGGTCACATGGACTTTGAAGGATGAGAAGGAATTCACCCAGGTACAAAGGCAGGAAGAATATTTACTCATTCGTCAAATACCTCCAGACTGCTCGGCACTCTGCTGGCCATTGCAGATACAGGGTGAACAGGACTCAAGGACTCTGGCCTCAAGGAGTTCACAGTGCAGTGGGAGAGGCATTTAATAATCAAGAGAGGAAACAGACTTCTTAGAAACTAGTTTGTAGGAAGAACTGGGAAAGAAAGAGGTAGGATTCTGTGATAGGAAATAGGAGACAAGACCTATGTTGGTCGCGGGACACGTCTCCCAGAAGATGACATTGCAGTTGCCACGGAAGGATGAGAAGCACCAGTCCTACAGTCGAGGTGGGAAGAGAAGAAGGGGTGGCCGGAGCAGGGGCCAAGAGGTCCTCCTAGAGGAGAGAGCAATGAATGCTCTCCAGGAAGAAGACTCAGCCCCTGTGAAACTATTTGTGACAGGTGGAGAAACCTCCAGGTACATTTAAGATTCAGTAAAAAGTTACTGTTATATTAGGATATCCATTGGCAAAGGAGGAAGGAAAATGGTGGGCTGTGCTTGGATGGCTCAGTCATTTAAGTGTCCAACTCTTGGTCTCAGTTCAAGTCATGAACTTGGTTCAGATCATGATCTCATGGAGTCGGGCTCTGCGCTGATAGCAGAAAGCCTGCTTGGGATTCTCTCTCTCCCTCTCTCTCTGCCCCTCCCAGCTCACACACTCTCGCTATCTCTGTCTCTCTCAAAATAAAAAAATAAAATTTAAAAAGAAAGAAAGAAAATGGTGGGAATGGAGGCCAAAGAGAAGGGCAGCATCTAGTTTGCACAAGACTTCAGACTTTATCTGAAAACTAAGTCTTCCCCAAACAAGAGTCATATCCATCGGAACATCACCATTTCTGCCATATCCTCACTCCCTCAGAACTATGCTTTGCTTATTTTTCTTTCAATAAATTTAATTTTTTATCTTAAATATTTTAAAAGAAAACAATATGATTGCTGTTACTAAATGTAGGAAAACAAGATCATTTGCCATGAAGAGCAGGTAACCAGAAAAACAAATACCAAACCAATAAAATTTTTAAATGTCTTACATAACCTCCTAAATGTGCTCAAGGAGTTCACACCCTGTACTTCAGGCTGTGGGCATAGAGGACTCTGAGGGGACTGAATTAGGGAACTGAGGGGTTGAAATTGCATTTCAGAAATCAGTGCTAAAAGCACTATTCCATTTATATCTCCTACAAAAATGTGATAATGATCCTGGCAGCCATTAAAAGGGATATTCCCAGACAAAAACTTTCCCCTTTAAGGGGCTTTCCAGTGGAGAGAGTTACATGAAGCCAGCTTTGAAAGTCCCGCTAACGAGCGGGCTACCCAACAACAACTCGGAGACAGACCGGGTAAGGATGGGCTGCTTGCTGAAATCCCCATGTTTAGTGGCATTTCCTCCAGCCTGAGGAGGATTGCTTAGCTTCTTGGCATCTGACAAGTGAAGAGATTTGGATAAAGCTCCTGAAAATGAGGAACTAGCTCATAATTCTTGACTAGGGAAAACCACAATACAAACTCTAATAGACTCTTTTGTTTTTCTTATGAACTCATGTCTGGCAGCTTAGAGGAAGAAGCCCACTTAAGCACCCATCTCCTGGTGCAGGTGTAGCCTTTCATTTTTGCCATTTGACAAATATTTATGAGGCATCTATACAAAGGCATGTGCCATGTATAAATCAAAGGTGCTGAACAGGGTTACAAATTCAAATGCTAACAGGTGGCAGGCGAGACATGTTAAAGAGAGAAGCGGCCCGGTGTAGGGCAGTGGGGAGTGGTGGGGCCTGTAGTGGACTGGAGAACACAGTCTGCATTCCAAAAGAGAAACTGCCGTCAGCTGCAGTCAATGGTGACAATGCAGGAATTACGGCCCACGTTGGCAGGACTTCAGATGTTTCAACCAAAAAAATCACTGCTCAATGGTCATTACATGTAAGGGGGAAGTTGGTGGTGGGAGGCATACCCGCTGAATTTTAAAAGCTGCCAAATAAACCAGAAAAGTTTTAAATACTCTGAGGGCCAAGGGAAACATATCTACATGCAATCCAAGGGCTACGGAGAGTGACCTCTGGGTGTCTCCGAGTCTCAGCCTTTTTGGGGCTTGTGTGTTGGGAGATAAGACATGTTCATAAATAACTCTGATACAGAACATGGTGATAAGTGTTGCGTGAGCGAGAAAAGTGCTAGAAGATTTCAGAGGAAGAAGAAACAACTGGGTAATGAAGCCCTAAGTGGGGAGTAGGGGTTTCTCACAAAGCTATTTCTGGCCACATTCCAAAGAACCCATGCAACTCAATGAGAAAGGGAGAGAGAGGTGTCCAGTGAGCCCAACAGGCTGGTCAGTGAAGGAGCTAATAAAGTCAGGACTGAGCAGCAGTGAATCCCAAGGAGGATGTTCACAATGCACCTGACCAGCCTTGACCCCAGACATCCCAAATAGCAACTGCCTGGGATGTGAATTATGTACTCAAATTTTAAAAAGTCTCTTCAGGAAATCCTCATTAAAGCCCATCTTTAAGAATCTCTACTCAAAGGAGGTGAGCCCCGAATGCTGACTAAAACAACACATACGATTCTTTTGTCCTTATTCCCCTCAATTCAGACAACCTAGGACTTGTAGCTTGTCAGGTTTTCATTCAGGGTTAATGTAGGCTAGAGTGTAATAGGAGTGCACAAGGGGGCCCAGCCATGGGTTTGTGCCAAAGCCAGGGATGGGCCTCGGTAAAGCACTGAATTGGCCCATAAAAAGTACCTATTTTTTTGTTTATTTACTTATTTTGAGAGAGAGAGAGTGCAGGATGGTTAGAAAGAGAAGGAAAGAAGGAGTTCAGTAGGGCTTGAACTCACAAACTGTGGGATCATGACGTGAGCTGAAATCAAGAGTCAGGTGATTAACCAACTGAGCCACCCAGGAGCCCCTAGAAAGCACCTTCTTGTTCTTGGTCCACTTGGAGCGAGTGCCATTTTGTTACTTACACAAAGGCTTTCTGGGCTAGACCGGCCTGTAGATTGTACAGGAATTACCATATTTCCAGGCCATCTTTCTCTCAATGTTATCTAATAACAAAATTCCGTAACCCTTATATTGACACAGAGTAAGAAGAAAATACAGCCTGAAGTGTATATTGAACATGGTTAAGATGGAGGGTGGGATTTCTGTTCAACACAGGCTGTAAATCCAGGAAGTTCGCCCCCATGTTTCCGACTTAAAACTCAAAGTCCTATCAGAATCTTTCCATCTATGCGTAAACCTTCAGCTTCTTTCAGGCATATCTGAGCTCAATTTTCACATCAAAGAAACCCAGCAAGCAGTCCCTGTTGTTTCACTATTTTTGTTGCCTCATGAGAGATATCTCTGGGCTCCCCTCTCACCACTGATCATCTCTCCTGAGGCCTGCTTATCTAAACACCAATCTTCTCCTAACAACTCTTGTTTCACACTGTGCACTGTCCCCAAGGAGGCGTACAAAGAATGTAGTGTTCTTTGGTCTTGGTCGTTGGAATCACATACATTGCAAAGTCAGGACAGCCTTTCACATGCAGAGGGGGCCTGGGGTCTCAGAGGGCCCCTCCCCTGTGAGCTACGGCTGTCTCTTCCTTCCCAGTTCCCCGGTAAAATTGCAAGTTGTACAGACCTTTGAAGCTGTGAAGTGAAAAAGGCTTGGTATTAGTGTTAATGACTCCACATAGCTCTAGCAGTCGCTGTCATGAAAATAGAAATATTTGCATTTGGCAAACTACATGTGCTGCCCAAAATAAAGTAAGGGGAATACCCTTGAATCCCTCAAGGGGAAGTGATCCCAGGAAACTTGACGCTGCAGTCAGAAGGGTGGAAACTCCATTAGGCTCCATTCAGCTCCATTAGGCTTGTATACTTGACAAGGAAAGACAACGACTCTTTCAAACAACATCACTTCATGCTGTCTGAATCTCATAGTTTAGAAATGTTTACACCCACTGCCTCATTTCTATTTTCCTAGCAATCTTGAGTGGTGGGCTGAGCAGGATGATTAGAATCATTTTACAAAGAAGCTGTACTGTAGCAGATAAGAAATGCTGATGCCAGATGTCCCTTTACCTTTCTCCTAATTCTCCTCCAAGAAACACCCTCCCCTGTTCTCAGTCCGTGTGCTTTGGCAGGATCTGACTGCACCATTCATCCCTCTCGGGATGGGAAATGTGAATCGGAACATTAGACTCTTCAGGTCCCACAAATTACTTCAGGAATGGGCCTATAGACTTGGTTAGGGTTAATGAAATGCAAGAAGGTTTCTTTTGGTTGGCGGAGAGATGTGTCTACTTCCCCCTTCGTTGTTTGAGAGAGAGAGAAAGCAAGAGCAAGCAAGTGGGGGAAGGGCAGAGGATGGGAGAGAGAGAGAGATTGAATCTTAAGCGAGCTCGTACCCAGTATGGAGCCTGACTTGGGGCTCCATCTCATAGTCAAGAAATCGTGACCTGAGCCAAAATCAAGAGTTGGTTGCTTAATGGGCTGAGCTACTTCCATTTTTACCATCAGGTGAAACCCACCAGAAAGAGAGACTCAGTACTGGTGAAATGATTGGCTTTCTAATATTGAAGCAATTACATTTCCTTTTCTTTTTTTTTTTTCTGCTTAACCTAACTTGTGTTGGGATTTATTGATACAGGCCACTGAAACTCAAATTCAGAATGCTTATGGTATCCATTTCCCCATAATTTCACTTTGCTTGTGGCCCACTGAGTGCTCTAGCCCCCATTCAGCATCACCCTTCTGCATTTGTGCGTGTGTTGTTTTAACTGGCAACTTCTCTCCATGTTTCAGGGACAGAAGTGAGAGAGGAAATGTAGCCAACTCCTCTTGATGCAGTCTAAAGATTTCTGGCCACTGGCCAGCCAGTGGATTGCATACCCTTGGCTCAAGTGCACCCTTCCTTCCTGACCCACCCCACAGTGGCCAGAGGGTGGGGATGGGGAAAGGCCGATGGGTGATAAGGCACAGGACATGACCACTTACATGGCAGAGACTTAGAAAAAGCAGCTCACTTAGAAAGAAGCTGTAGGCACAGTAAACCTTTCTACAAAGCTAGTGCTTCTCAGTAGAATCTCAGAGATCTGCACATTCTTGGGCATCCTAGCCTAATGTTATAATTTTTCCTGTAACTTTAATGATCATGTGAACATTTTTAATACTTGGGTCACCAGATAATGATCTGATGAAGTTTCAGTGTCTGTATTCGGTCTGTTTATAAATAGACTGACCTCAAGTAATACCACTTAGCTATGATGGCAAATGAAAAAAAAATAGACTGTTTTAATAAATAAGTGATGTGTTCACATCAAGTGAGAGCCAAATGACATCACTAACTTCATGGAACAAAAGTTTTGCCACAATGTAAATAGAAATCTGTGACGAGAAATCTGAGGCTCGTGGAGATGAGACAAGTCAAACCCCCAAGGACCTTGTCAGAGTGGGTGTGAGCAGGGAAGGGGCTCATCAGCATCGGAAGCTAGAAAGGCATCTTGGTAGTGTCTCTCCCAGGTCTGTCTTCTCCTGGTTCCTCCATGTGTTTAGCCCTTCAATACTGGTTCTTTCTGTCTCTGGTCTCTCCACCAGCTCATCTATCCAACACAGAGCTAATCTTCCTTGTGTACTTTCCTCATGTCATCCTGGACCCCACAGCTTCCAATAGCTCCCACGTTGCTATCAAATGTAAGTCCAAAACATGTCTCTCAACGTTCAAGTCCCGATCCTGACCCATCATGTTGCTTTGGTTTCTCCCGTACAGTCAGTACTCTGGTCCCTTGGATCCCCTTAGTGTGTCCCGAGCACATCCTATGCCTTTCTCTCTTCCATCTTTGCCAGTGCCCTTGACATGGTCTCTCCTTTGTTATTTTTCTGTATAAATTTTTCCCAACTACTGCAAGGTCTGTTTTCATTGCCACTTACTGAGAACCCAGCCAATAGTTCCAGGCCACAGGAGTCCTACCTCCATTCCCACTCTCCATAATACCTGATGGCAGTTCTCTATGTTTCCCTGCTTGACAGTCTTCAAAGTGTATGCTGTTTGCTAATGTTATCTGAGATTTCAACTGTAAGCTCTTCCCTCAAAAGTCTCGGGATTCCCTCTTGGGTATTTCATCAATGAGTAAGGTAAGCAGAGATGCCTTGCCTTTTGGCTTTAATGTTCAGGTGAAGAGAGTTCTTGAAGGTACTGGTAACCAAGACTGAGAAGAACATGTTTTATATAGTGGGTACACATGTGTATCTGCTAAAATATTATAACCACTAAAAATGAAATAAATCATTTTAAGAAACCAAATGCTTAATAAGATAAAGACACGAGGTACACTTTTTATTCTTCTTGGGTCTTAACTATTATCAATCTCTACTAAAATAAATGACTTTGGGGCTCCTGGGTGGCTCAATTAGTTGAGCATCTGACTTCAGCTCAGGTCATGATCTTACACTCATGAGTCTGAGCCACACATCGGGCTCTGTGCTGACAGCTCAAAGCCTGGAACCTGCTTTGGATTCTGTCTCCCTCTCTTTCTGCCCATCCCCAACTCGCGCTCTGTTTCTCTCTTTCAAAAATAAATAAATATAATTTAAAAATTAGAATAAATGATTTTATTCTTTGCATTTTGTTGTTTAATAAGACTTTCATGAATCTTCAAAACTTTCACCTTGGAGTCAAAAGTTCCTCCTTGGGCAGACCTAATATCTGGTGCCTCAAGGATCTAACCCAGTGTGTTACTAATCAACTCACTTCCTCTATGCCTCACTCCTCTCCTTCCTTCCTTCTTTTTCTACCTTCTTTCCTTCCCTTCTTCAATCCTGGCCTCACAAATATTTACTGAGCAACCGCTGTATTCCAGTCTGTGTACTAGGTGCTTGAGGACATGATAGAAAGCCTGCCAGATATGCTCCCTCTCCTAATGACCTCATTGCCAAACAGGCACCACTGTTGAAAAACCTATCAACTTGCTTTGGGTGAATCAAAGCTCCAGTGCTTTTGATTTTTAGCTTATATAAAAAAGAAGCTGTTAAGAGAGCGGGGGAGGGGGGGCGCGGGGGGAAGGTAGTGTCTCTGTCTGTCTACAAACTCAGAGTGATTTCTGTAGCTTTTTTCGGGGGGAGCTTCAAAATATGAAAAAATGGTGAGTCAGATATATCATGCTGTATCTATAAGGAGTGGGCTGTACCCTGATCGGCAGTGCTGAAAAATGTGCAGTGGGCCCCCCTTGAATGGAAGCATGGTAAGACGAGATTTGAATGGTGTGATCCTGGTGGGCTACTTGTCCCAGTAGACCTTGTACTTCTTTCAACAACAGCACAGAGGGTGAGCCAGGCCCTGACACACTTAGCATCCTATCCGCTGACCACAGTGACAGTTTCACAGGATTGCATGTAACCTTAGCTGGGCCAACCCAAGGCCTCCCCTGGGATTTTCTGCTTTGGAAAAGATGAAAGTTTACTTTACCCTCTAGGTTCAAGAAGCAGGGAAAAAAAATGTGAACCCAAATTTGCTTACTGCTTTATTGTTCCGCAGATGAAAGATGCTCACTACATTAGGAAAAGATGAAATAAACTCATGAAAAGCTAGAGTGTTGAAAGAGAGGAGAAAAGCCTTATCTTGATGACATCCTCGGAGAGCCTCTGGATGGGTGTGCTTGAAGAGAGACCTAATAAATGCCCTCTGCTGTGTAAAATAGTTTAACCCTTAGCTTATGCCATTCATAACTTGAAAACTCTTGATGGCTAGAAGCTTACATGGATTGTTATTTGTTATTTGAGGTAGTTCATACAGATATTTTCCCTAGTGGTTTTACTTAAAGAGAAATACGTGTGTGTGTGTGAGAATATACTTTCTTCTGAGCACATTAGAAACAAGTGAGAACAGACTCCAAGGGGAGACTTAAGCTTGAAAAATATGGCTTCCACATTGGTAACCAAAGCCGGTTATGTCACGGATCGATGCAAGTGAATGAATCCATTAATCCAAGTCATCCATTGAAAAACATCTGCTGTGCAGTTATCTCTTAATTCTTTTGAGAATACTAAAATAAACATGCCAGAGTTTTTTTTTTCTTTTTCATACAAAAGAGCACATACCGTACATGCTATTTGGGATTTTGCTCTGGCCATTTAGCGACATGTCTCAGAGCAATGGCGAAGCTCTTCTTCATTCTTCCCGCATGGCTTATGCTTTTCCGCAGGACAGATGTTTCATGATTTTTTACTATGTCTTTGCTAATGGAGAACTAAAGTTGCTGTTGTGGTTTTTTTTTCAATTTCTTGCTACTACCAAAAGAGGTGTTATCATAATGGTCATGTACAAATATCTTTGCTGTCCAAAAAGATGGGCATTTAGAAGTCTGGCAGATTTTGCCGAACTGCTGTTCGAAGAAGTTGTGCCAAACTCCACTGTCACCTGCCAGGATATGAAGATAGACCTCCGCCCCCTTGGCTGTGTTACATTGTCAGTCTTTCCAGTATCTTCCAATCTTGTGAGTGAAAAAAGGATATTTCAGTGTTTTCATTTACATTTCTTTAATTACAAACGAGATTTATAAATGCAGAAGCCATTTGGTTTCTGTTCTGTGAATTGCTTGTTTATGTCGTTTATCCAATTTCACTGTTTTTCTCCCACAATTGCTGTGGCTCTTTAATGTTGGGAAAAAGGAGCCTCTTTTCCTCCTTATGTAGGGTCAATTTACTTTTCTCCATAGCTGTTTTAAATTTTTATGTGGGTAAATTTATCACTATTTTTATAGCTGCTAAGTTTTGTGTCGTGCTTTGAAAGAATTTCCTCACTCCCAACAAAAGTTTTCAAATACGTAGCCATCTTTCCTTTTAGTACTTTTACGTTTCAATTTTACATTTAAATGTTTTATCCTCATGGTATTTATGTGGATAAGAAGAGAATTGGATTTCATGTCTTCCCAAACAGTGATTGAATAATCCTTCTTTTTCCACTGATTTTAACTGCCATCCATATTGTGTATTTACTCTCTTACATATTTGGGTATACTACTGACTGGTTTGCTATTTAACATGCAACTATTATTAATTAAGTCATTGTGAAAGATGTCAAAGTGGAACACGAGAGTTAATAAATATTGCTTCAAGCTCCATGAAAGTAAAAGGACAAATTTAAGATATATTTTTTGGTTTACATTTTTTTTGTTTCTAATTATTCTATACCTATCTAATACTTTGCTCTTTCCTTTCTACCTTCTCCCTTCCTCATAGCTCTGTAGAAAAGGTGTTGCTACTTCCCCACTTTACAGATGAGAAGACTGAGGTTCAGGGAAGCCATCTGGTTGGTTTCAGGGAGTCCTGCTGGTATGAGGCAGTGAGAGCCGAAGTAAGATTTTCTGAGTTCTGCAGGCCTCCTACTGCGCTCCAAAATTCCTTCCAGAAAGAAGACCTCATATGAATAATAATGCTCTTTATCTCCCAATTTGTTCCTCTTTCTACTCTATCTGGCTCCTATTAAAGTGGGTCCCTCAATCAGGCATCGATTTTTCAGCTGAGAAAAAAAAAATCCGGAGGGGTCACAATCAGTATTCAATAAATAGCTGTTAAATGTTTTAGTCACTTAGTCCACCTTCCACTTTTGGTGGAAAAATGGTACTCTCAGTGGAAACTCTTTCCGAAGGAGAGGGCTTCGGGGTACCACAAAAGGTCTCTGAGTTTTAATATTTAAATATCATTTCTGTTGGGGTGCCTGGGTGGCTCAGTTGGTTGAGTGACTGACATCGGCTCAGGTCATGATCTCACAGTCTGTGGGTTCGAGCCCCAAGTCGGGTTCTGTCAAGCTCTGTGCTGACAGCTCAGAGCTTAGAGCCTGTTTCAGATTCTGTGTCTCCCTCTCTCTCTCTGCCCCTCCTCTGTTCACTCTCTCTCTCTCTCTCTCAAAATTAAAAGTAGAACATTAAAAAAAAAATTTAAATAGTTTTAAATATCATTTCTGAAAAATGTGTAATACTCTGGTCCTCAAAAGAATCCCCTGTCTCCACCTCTCATTCTCAGGACATAAAACTTTTGGACGTGGTTGGAAACTTTCTATTTTCTCTGCATTTGGAATCCCGTCAGATTCAAACTTGATCATACAACGGAAATGTCTGTTGTTAGTTTCTCGATAGCCATGTCTCACGGCAGGAGTCAAAGCATCCCAGCAAATCCTGGGGGCCTCCTCAGGCCACACTCCGCACACTGCCAAGTTTCCACGCTCAGAAATGGACTCTGCTTTCTCGACAAGTGGATGTGTACAGTTTCAACATGAAGAGTTAATCGGTTTAACTTTCAGCTCGTGTCCTTCCACACATTTCAAGGAGTTACAATAGAGAGAGAAAAAAAAAAGACAAACCCAAAATGATGAGAACTTTCCAGTGAGTGGAATTTCAGCAAGTGTAAAATGCAGTCGGATTTATCACAGGAAGTCATCAAGCAGACCCTAGGACCTGAGAGGCTGCTGGGCAGACAGCAGGCATTCACGGACCCATTCCTGTGACAAGAACCAGGAACCAAACCCTGGGGGTCTCTCTGCCTTTACGGAGTCCACGGAGCCTATGTGCTGATGAAGACTGAGGCTTGCTGCCTCACCATTAATCTTCCATTTGTTCCATTCAGTTTTTGTTCTCCTGTTTTTCCTTTCCTGCTTTTCTTAGGGATAATTTAATATTTGTTCAGAATTCTACTTTCATTTATCTGTTGGTTTTTAGGCTGGATCTCTTTGCTTTATTTATTTATTTATTAAATGGCAGCTCTAGGGGATTACGACATTCATTTTTAACATTTCAGACTCCTTAGAGTTAATACTGAGGCCTTGGTATTAAATGAAAGAATCCTGCAACCACCTAAATCCATTTACACCCCCCCCCACCACTAGTATATAAGTGCTATAAACCCCACGATTCAAAATTACAATATTTGCTTTAAGTAGCCATATGGATTTTAAGGAAATTAAGAAGAAAAATAGTTTAAAAACTCTTTACCTGAATGCTTAACATTTCTGGCATTCTTCATTTCTTCCTGAAGAGCCACATTTTTCTGGTGTGATTTCCCTTCGGCCTGGAGAACTTCTTTGGCTTTCTCTGGAGTGTAGTAGGTCTGAAGGTGAGGAATTCAGTGGTTTTCTTTTGTCTGAAAATATCTTTACTGCACTTGAATTTTTTTTATTTTTTAACGTTTATTTATTTTTGAGAGACAGAGAGAAACAGAGTGTGAGTGGGGGAAGGGCAGAGAGAGAGACACAGCATCTGAAGCAGGCTCCAGGCTCTGAGCTAGCTGTCAACACAGAGCCCGACACGGGGCTTGAACTCATGGACCACAAGATCATGACCTGAGCCAAAGTCAGGCTCTTAACCAACTGGTGCCCCTACTTCACCTGAATTCTTGAAGGATGCTTTCTACTCATGTGGAATTTGAGCTTGGCAAGTATACTTCGTCTGTTCCCGTGTCTCTCTCTCTTCCCTGTCTGTCTCTTTCTCTCATTTTTTAGCACTTTCAAGGTAGAACCCTACACTTCTGGAATCCATCATTACTAATGAGAAATCAGAGATGATTTGTAGTGTTGTTCCCTTTAGGAATGTGCCCTTTTTCTCAGGCGGATTTCCAGATTTTATCTTTGATTTCTAGCAGTTTGACTACAATGTATCTAGAAATGGTTTTCCTTGTATCTATTCTACGTGGCATTACTGTTCTTCTTAAACCTAAATTTACATCTTTAAAGATTTTTTTTCTGTTCTATTCTCTCCATCTTTTCTTTCTGGGGTGCCAATCATGTTTTTGCTCATCTTTGTTTATATGGTCCTACAAGTCACCAAGTTTACATTGAATTATTTTTAGCCTTTTCCTCTTTTCTCCAGATAGGACTTCTTTCTATTGTTCTATGTACAACTTCGCTCACACCTCCCCTCACTGTTGAGTCAATGCAGTAATATTTTTAATTTCAGATATTCTGTTTTTTCTGTTCTAGAATTTCTAGGTGTTCATAGTTCCCCCCCCCCTTTTTGAGATTCCTCAGTTGTTTATTTATTATAACAATCATTTTACTTTCCATCCCTGAGCATGGTTTTAACAGCTGCTTTACAATCTTTGTCTGCTAACACCTACATTTGGGTTCTCTCCACAGTTGGCCTCTTACGATTGCCTTTTACTCTCAAATTAGAGTCAGTTTCCTGCTTCTGTGTATGTTAGCGATTTTGGTTGTTTCTAGCCAGGACATACATTGTAATGAGAAACCCATTGTAGTGCTTTTAAGGAGAGAGAGAACCTGAGGATACTTTTTTTTTTAATGTTTTACTTTTGAGAGAGAGACAGAGAAGGAGTGCTAATGGGGGAAGGGCAGGGAGTGAAGGAGATACAGAAACTGAAGCAGGCTCCAGCCTCCAAGCTGTCAGCACAGAGCCGGACGGACGTGGGGCTTGAACCCATAAGCCATGAGATCATGACCCAAGCCAAAGTCGGACACTCAACCAACTGAGCCACCCTGGCGCCCCAATCTGAGGATACTTTTGTCTCAGAAAGAGGACATGCGGCCACTGCAAGGAGAAAGGAGTGTGTGTGGATGCACAGTTAGAGGCTGCTGCAGCTGTGTGGGCAAGACACATGGAGAATTCACTAGAAAGATGGCAGGGCAAGATTGGGATTGGGCAGAACAGGTTGGAGAGGGACCTTGCTGGGCTTCCATATTGGCTGCCCCTGGGGCCACATTCTTCTAGATGACCCGCTGGTACGTTTCACCCAACAGGCCAAACAATTCATTCACCAACATCCGAAGAAGGAAATTGCAATAATTCCTGATGCTTTCCTGCTTTTCATTCTCAACAATCATCCAGCTTCCAATTCCCGGCAATTCTTCCCTTAAGATTTCCTCTCAACCTCCATCTACTACCACTGGTTGCTGGACTTACCCCTTTTTACCTGAATGCGTAAGTACCTAAGTGAGTAAGTACCTGAATGAGATACCCCATCTCCAGTCCCTCTTCCCTTCCTGTCCTCTGTCCTACTTGCACGGCCATTTATTTCAAAGACCTAATGTAATTATGTTATTTCTGTTTAAGAACTTTTCAGGGCCCTTATTTTGTACAAGAGAAAGTCCAAAGCCCATAGCATGGCATATGATTCTCATGACATAGGAATCTTTCCTTTTGTTTGTTTGTTTTATTCAGGAAATATTTTTGCATATTTCCTATTTGTTTGGGGAAAAAAAGGTAGGATATGGTGACTGAGATCTTTGTCCTTCCTTTGCCAACAGTCTAATGAGGAAGACGGAGATGCATTTCAGCTTCCTACACTTCCTCCTCTGCCCTCAACACACTCCCCAAATTTTCTCAAGTGCACAGAATATTTTGCCATAATTAACCATGTGATTCTATTCCTTGGTACCTCTGAGCCTTTATACACACTTCTTTTCTTCCTTTTTCCCTTTCTGTTAAGGAGACCTAAATCAAACACCACTTTATCTAACTCCCCGCAACCTTGATATAATCAGTTTTTCTACCTATTTATTTAAATCCTGATTAAAAATCTACTACTTGGAAACAGATACTTTTAGAGCAGTCTGTATAACTTCACATTTAACTCTCTGTTTCTCTCCTGTCTCTTGCATGAAATTATGAAATCTTCAGGGGCAGAAAGTTGGTAGAAGTCACCTTTTTTTCTGTGATTTAGTGATCATCCAGCCCCCAGGCTGCAATCAATTGTTTATTGACTCTTTCACATGCTTCTCATTTTACAAATGGAGAAACAAAAGTCCTGAGAGGGGAAGTGACGTGTCTTGCAAAAGGCCTTGGCCCTGATTTAGGATCACTGTTTCTAAGTAGGAGGTTGCCAATATTTCCCTGAGCAACGTACTGGAAGGTTTCTTGGAAGTGGCAGGACTTGAGATGAGCTGACAAGTTTGAGTAGGACTTGGGATGGCAGAGATACAAGTGGAAGCTGCTAGAAGTTGGGTTGGGGGTGCGGGATTTGACCAGTAGTTTAATGCCTCTATAAGCTGAATCGACGAGCACGGATTGCCGTGTTCAGCTGGAAAGCAAGGAACTTGCTGTAAGGAAAAGAGAACTAACCTGGGTTCCATCGGGATGCACCCCTCCCTGTGTGGTCCTGGACGAGGTCCTGTCTTCCTTCTGGACACCAACTCCAAGTAATAAAATAAATAACATCAGTAATAATAATAGCCACTATGGTTACTAAACCTTTACTATGTTCTAGGTACTATTCTAACACCTTTATGTTTTAGACATGAGGGTGCCTACCCTTTTTTAAATGTTTATTCATTTTAGGAAGAGAGAGAGAGAGCAAGTGAGCATGAGTGGGGGAGGGGCAGAGAGAGAGAAAGGCAGAGAACTCCAAGCAGGCTCCAGGCTCCACACTGTCAATACAGAACCCGACATGAGGCTCAAACTCACAAACCGCCAGACCATGACCTGAACCAAAGTCAGATGCTTAACCAACTGAGCCGCCCAGGGGCCCCCAATGTACCTACTTTGA
This sequence comes from Suricata suricatta, assembly GCF_006229205.1. Classification (NCBI taxonomy): domain Eukaryota; kingdom Metazoa; phylum Chordata; class Mammalia; order Carnivora; family Herpestidae; genus Suricata; species Suricata suricatta. The sequence goes on along the minus strand of NC_043705.1, from coordinate 108,392,174 downwards.
AAGAGTTGAAATAATGAAACCAAGGTTGCATAGCTAATGAGTCGTGGAATGAAGATCCTTGCTCCAGAATGTTGGATTAAACCATCTCAATTCCAACCTCACTATAAAGACTTTAAAGGAGTTTCTGCCACAGCAAACCTTGGCCATCCTTGGCTTATGACAGGAATCCCTCTCTTGCAAGGTGACCTATGTGCCTAGAACCCTCCCAGCCTGAGAAAATTTCTCCCATGGAAAACATGGGGATTAATTCTGGTTTGCATGCACATAAAAAACACGAATCATTTGAGGCTCTAGTTAGGCTCTGAATTAGCTGTGAAGGGAAATCATTATTTTTAAAAATAGTTTCAGTACACAGAAGACTTATCTTCATGGTCCTGTGTGTCACTGTTATTTTCCATCTCTAAATATTATTAATCATATCAACAATTTAGCAAAGCACTTTCACACACATTATCTTATTCAGTCAACACAACTGCTTGTTTTCCAGATGAGGACACAGACTTTGCCGGTGATTTTCCTAAAAGCATACAGGCAGTAAGTGGCAATGGTGATTGACTCCAAATACCCCTCTTTGCCGTATTCCCACCTCTAAAATGTGGGCTGGCCACAAATACAGGCAAGATTATTTGTAATTTACTGAAATCAGCAGCAATGTACTGAATTTACTGCAATGTGAATTACTTAATCACCAAATGATCAGGATCCCAAACATGTTTGAATGGCTGCTTTGGAGCCTGTTGGATGCTCAGAATTGGAAGTGTTCTCAGAGGATCAAAAAGTCCAGCATTGCTCTTCTTTCTTGACCAGTGTCAACCTTCAGATCTTGAAACACCCCCATCAAATCGTAACCCAGCCTTCCAAGGTACCCCCTTCTATCTCTGAGCAGCTTTGAAGGTTAATAGCTGTCTTCTATTAAGTAAAATCTACTTTTTGATGTGGCCTCCCACTGGTCCTCAGTCAAGCTCTTGTCTTTCCTCTCTGGAAATGTCTCAGATAATTAATTCCAGTTCTCATCTTCTTTGATTGTTTTCACTTCCTCTGTGGCCTTGTCTCAGTCTCAGTTTCCTTGTCTATAAAGTGGGTAGATAGACTGGTCTTATTGGACCTTCACAAAGTTTTCCTCCTGTGATCCTATGATATTTTATTTTTATTTTTGCTTATTTTTTTAAAAATTTTTGATGTTTTAATTTATTTTTTAGAGAGAGCGAGACAGAGTGTAAGCAGGAAAGGGGCAGAGAGAGAGAAGACACAGAATCCAAAGCAGCCTCCAGGCTCTTACCTGTCAGCACAGAGCCTGATGTGGAGATCGAGCCCATGAATGGTGAGATCATGACCTAAGCCGAAGTCAGATGCTTAACTGACTGAGCCACCCATGCACCCCAGATCCTATGATATTTTAAACGCCCATATAATTATACCCCAAAACAAAAAAGCTTTCTCACTGCCAGAAACTATTCTCATTGAGGTATATGACCTATGACATTAAATTAGTTTTATGTGTACAACATGATGATTCAATATTTGTATATATTGTGATATGATCAGCACAGTAAGTCTAGTTACATCTATCTCCATAGTTACAGAACTTTATTTCTTATAATAAGAATTTTAAAATTTACTCTCTTAGCGACTTTCAAGTATGTAATCCAGTATTATTAACTACAGCCCAGGAACTCTCAAGGGAAGGTATTTCCTAACACTTTGCCCATTGTGTCTTTTCCTTCCTTCCATTTTGTTTGTGATTTTCTGGAGATGGAGAAGATAGTCCAAAGAAGGGGGATGCCCTTGCTTTATTGTCAATGATGCCATGCCCTCCAGATGAAGGGGACTGGACGTGGTCAGGGGTGCTACTGCCCAGAGCAGCCCTTCCCATTCCCGCCATGGTTTCCATTAGTTCCAATACAGGCAGGTTTCCAGATAAAAATGCTGATTGACTGGCATCCAACCAAGGTCCCATACAGCCTCCTCTCTGGCACCTTCTCGCAGATTCTTCATAAACCCAGTTGCATCTGTGATGCCCATCTCAAAACTTTTCTGATGAAGGGATAAGGCCTTTCTGTAATATTTATGAAAATACAAGGAGAATCAAATGTCTAGAAAATTTGATTGGAACCAAGCACTAGTGTGTGGCACAATAATAATGATAGAAGTCATGACATAATTATTAAAGAGTAATTATGTTCCAGGCACTACACTAAGAACTGTGTGTGTTTTGGGGCGCCTGGGTGGATCAGCTAGCTAAGCATCCAACTTTGGCTGAGGTCATGATCTCACAGTCTGTGGGTTCGAGCCCCACACCGGGTTCTGTGCTGACATCTCAGAGCCTGGAGCCTGCTTTGGATTCTGTGTCCCCTGTCTCTCCTGCCCCTCCTCTGCTTTCTCTCTCTCTACCTCTCTCTCAAAAATGAAAAAAAATGAAAACAATTTTTAAAGTGCTGTATGTGTTTCATACTATTTACTTCTCACACTAATACTATGAGAGACATAAAAACAGTAGGTACCATTTTCATCACCATTTTATAGATGGTGAGAGAAACTAAACTTTAAAAGAAAGCGTGTGTCACCTGCCCAGTGTCATACAATCGACAAATGGCAGAGCCAGAATTCCAGCCCAAGTTTGTGTAACCTTGGCGTCTGAACATTTCACACTATGCAAACTGCCTATTTTTTTAAGTTATGTTTAAAAATGTTTGCATCTCTGTATCACTTCTCCCATGAGGCCTTCCATAATGTCCCCCAAATCTGGTTTAGAGCTTCTCCACTGTGTTTCATTGCATCCATGCCTCTTTCGTGCTAATGCTTAACACACCATTTAAATCTTCAAATGTCTTTCTTCTACTCTATGTGGCAAACGACTTAAAGGCAAGGACTGGGTCTGTTTGCGTTCGTATTCCTTGCTCCTAGCACATCAATCTTCTCACAGCTAGAATCTTAGGGCACTTTTTCTCTAGAGAATTGTCAGTAGCTCTTGGTTTTATGGCCAAAATCAAGAGGTGTTGAATGAGGGGGATGACAAACCTCACCTAGCCCTTCCTAGGCATTTAGGGAATTCTCCTGGGCGTTTCCGGAAAGGATGGAAGCTCAGACTTTGTGTTCAGGAGAGGAACAGTTGACTGAGAAGAAGCTTCTTTGAGATTAAACAGTATTGTGGGGCACCTGGGTGACTCAGTTGGTTAAGCGTCCAACTGCAGCTCAAGCCATGATCTGGGTTCGAACCCCACACCAGGTTCTGTGCTGACAGCTCAGAACCTGGAGCCTGCTTTGGATTCTGTGTCTCCCTCTCTCTCTGCCCCTCCCCCACTAGTGCTCTGTCTCTCAAAAATAAATAAACGTTAAAAAAAAGAAGAAGTATTGTGGTGTTTCAGGATTTTTACAGAGAACTTTCTAGAGTATTGATTGCTAAATGTCTGTGGGTCATGGAATCTAAGTCATGTGTTCTTGAAAGAAGCTGAGAGGGTCCTGGTAGCTGAGCCTGAGCTCAGTGCAAAGAACAGACATGAAGACCCCATCTGAGCCCGTGCAGAGGACCAGTGAGGGCCAGCTGCATGGAACAGCAGCCGCAGGAGGGACACTGGTGGGGAATTGTGCTGTAATAAGACCCAGCCTTCCTTACTTTCTATACCATTTACACTCCTGAGGGTCTTGCACCACCTTAAGGAAGGCAATCCCTCAAGCATGATGGGTTTCATGTATTTATTCCAGCAAAATTACGGAGCAAGCTCAGACCTGTTTCGATCATGTGTGTATATTACTGTACGTGCACCAAAAGTTTCAGAGAGAAAGTGCGAGAAATTGCTGAAGGCAGTTGCCTCCAAGCAGTGAGACTAAGGATCTAGGGAGAGAGGGGGGTAACATTTTTCACTGGAAAGATTTTTATATTGCCTAAATATTACATCCTGTGCATTCATTATTTGCATAGTAATATAAACAAATAAACTAATTTATATAATGAATGTAATAAAATGTATTCTTAAATACTAGGCCCCAATTCTTTTTTTCAAGATTTTATTTCTAAGTAAATATACCCAACATGGGACTCAAACTCACAACCTCAAGATCAAGAGTCACACACTCTACTGACTGAAATGGCCAACCACTCCATGAGGCTCAAGTTCTTTTTCTATTTGTTTTGTTTGTATTTTTTACCTTGGGTTTTTTTTTTCAATTTATTTATTTAAATTCAAGTTAGTTAACGTATAGCGTAGTGTGCATCACTTACATGTAACACCCAGTGCTCATCCCAACAAGAGGCTCAAACTCTCTTGTAGGTGTTTTGTTTTGTTTTGTTTTTTGAGAGCAAAAGAGATAGAGCAAGCAGGGGAGGTGAGCAAGAGGGAGACCAAGGGTCTGAAGCAGGTTCTGCACTGACAGCACAGAGCACCATATGGGGCTCAAACTCTCAAACTACAAGATCATGACCTGAGCTGAAGTTGGTCACTTACCTGACTGAGCCGCCCAGGTGCCCCGCAACAAGTGGCCCAAATTCTTAATGATTGGAATTTAGTCAGTTCTCTGCAGCAACCTTGCTTTGAGCCTAAACACTTGAGCCTAAAGTGTTTTCTTCAGGATTCAAGGGGAAGAAATGTAGGGCAAGTCTGCCAGGCACTAAAAAGTCTCCAGAGAAGTGGACCAGTAAAGGATGGAGAAAATGATTAAGAGTCATAGTGGTAATAAGGAGAAAAAACTGGCATTTAATCAAGGAAAGTACTCAATTCTTTTTAGGGATCATCTCATTTAAACAGGTACCATTGAAGTCTTGGTACCAATGAAGTATCATTATTTTTTCTTTGGAAACAGAGATCAGCAGGGTTGAATAACCACCAAGTAATAAAGCTAAGATTTAATTCCAGGCAAGCTGAAGCGAGGGCCCAAGCTCTGGGCTTGTGCATAATGACTCCGTGTAAGCAGGACCCCTCATCTGATATGCAGATTATCTCTTTCTCCACCCCCACCGCTCAGCATTCTTAAGAGTGAGTCTGCCTCCAACAGGGATAGAAGCAATCAGACATGAACTCAATAGCAAAAAACAAAACAAAACAAAAAAAGGCAGAGCACATGGGCACCTGGAGAGCCAGTCTTTGGATTACCAACAGATCTGGAACTTGAGGACTTCCAACAGATCTGGAACTGGTGTTTCCATAGAGAGGGCAGAGGGGCAGAGCCAAAAACAAACTGTTAGGTGGTTATTATCGTGATTCTATTTTTACTCCCTATGGCCTGGGAAATCCAGTTTTTCATAACGATGTTTAAAGGAATGGGAAATGTCAAGGCAAGGGCTCCCTTCCCCGAGTCTCGGAATAGGATTTGGTGAGGAATAGCTCCTGTAAGGCCGTTGTTACCTGAGGTTTCATGGTGGGTGAAGAACCTGTCTTCTGTCTGTTGGTGCCCATGACCCCCGAACCCAAGAGGTGGGGTTAGGAAGGGATGGCTAACATGCTAAGGCTCTGCTAGGTCTCCTCCTCGATGCAGATGGGAAACCTAGCTGCCTGCTTTTCTGAGACTGCACACAGGGCGGGAGATCCCTGAGCTCTCGTTCACCTCGGACCTCAAGACTCCACCACTGAATACACTGAATGTCAAACTGTCTGACCTGAAAGGGGAAGGACCTGGACATTCGTCTTGTTCAGTGGCTTTAGTTTTTGTTTGTGATCTTTGCAAGGAGCAGAATCCTCCTCCTCTTCAATTTCCAACTGAGGTCTTATGCAGAAAAGTCTCCCCCTTGCCCAGGTGATTAGGGCTTCCCCCACCCCATCCCCACCTGTCCAGGGACCGCTCCGGGGCATTGTTTCCGCATTGCTCCCCTGCCGTTTGGGCAGAAGTGTCATGCACCTTGCCAAATGGATGTACCACCTCCCCAGTCTGAAAGGAGTGGCCCTTATTTCATATTCTTATCCTTCTTTTATTTTTTTAAATATTTTTATGTTTATGAGAGAGAGAGAGAGAGAGAGAGCGTGAATCGGAGAGGAGCAGAGAGAGAGAGAGGAAGACAGAATCTGAAGAAGGCTTCAGGCTCCCAGCTGTCAGCGCAGATCCCGACTGGAAGGTTGAATTCATGAACCATGAGATCATGACCTGAGCCATAGTCAGTCTCTTAACCAACGGAGCCACCCATGTGCCCCTCCTCAACCTTCTTAATCCATGGTCAGTATGTAACCTATGCTGTGATTTTCCTGGCTTGCTTCATTATAGTAAAGCCCATATTCAAGAAATATGGTTTTCCCTCTCAGTAAGATGGTGTTTTTGCAAATCAACATTTTCTTATCAGATTATATATCGTTTAACTACTGGCCATAAAATCTCTAGGAACTATTAGGAGTTCCATGAAATACAAACACTGGCTTCACATTAAAAAAAATCTTATTCCAATGAAATATTCAAAACTAGCCAAGTAGTTTTTCTCAGAGATCTAAATTATTCCAACCATCTTCCAACATTTCTATATTTGAGATATTAAGGAAAAAGGCCAAGATAGACAAATTAATACTTACTGAGTGTCACTGGTACTGTGCTAGGTGTTCTATACTCTTCTTTTTTTAATCCTCATAGTATCTTTGTGTAGATATCACTCCCATCTTACAGTGGAAATAAGTAAGTCTCAAGAAGAGATTATAAAACCACCCAGGCAAGCTGGCTAGAAGTGATGCAGCCAGGATTCCCACCCCGTGCCCAGGGCCTCACAACTCATTCATTCTCCCCCACTTCTGCAGTAAGTAAATTATCCATCATTGAATGTCAGCCTGACTACATAGTTAAGTTTCAGGTCCTGCGTGCGTTATTTACAGCATATGCCGCCTCTTGCAATAAACAATGGGCACGATGTATTTATGACTGTCTGTCTCATTTGGGGAGTAAGCACAGGGCACTGACCTTAAATGTTTGTGATACCCAGTGGCTGTGCCTTTGCTTGCAGACCTACCGAGGGTCCTACCCTGGAGAGGTTTGTTGTGGTATCCTTGGTTACCAACAGAGAACTAGCCATAATTGTTATTGGGAAAATTAAAGCTGCTGTTTGGAGATCTGTTTTTCAACAGTTTCCAGGAGCGCATTACAGTTCGGGGAGGACAATGCCTCGGCACATAAACATGGATTTCCTGAGCAGCCCTGACTCAGAGCAGAGGCGGCGAGCTCTGCTAAGAGCGGGCCCTGCACTGGGCATGAAGGAGACTCTGGGTGGCACGCAGAGAGGGTCATGACTGATGTCCAGCACCTGAGCCTTGAAAGGCCCCAGGGGCAAGCGCTGCCCAAGTAAATGCAACCTTCTCACCATGAAAACCCTCTTGGGACCTGTGATGCAGATACCACCCACACCCATGAAAGGTAGTGGCATCCGTGACGTATTTCCTTACAGATTCCAGAGCTGAGACTCCCCAGGCCATAGATGAGGTAACTATTCTGTAGTAAGGATATACAACTCCCCTATTTCCTAAAAAGAATTTGGGTGGCCTGTGGCAATACAAGTAAAGGACTGGAATGACACAGATTAGGATTCGGATTTAGACTGTAATTGGGCCTTTCTAACAGCGCACTGCAGGTCAATTAATTTTCTGAGTCTCTATTTTCTCAGCTTTATTTTTTTTTAATAGTTTCTTACCAAGTTGGTTTCCATATAACTCCCAGGGCTCTTCCCCACAGGTGTCCTTCTCCATGACCATGACCCCCCTTCCCCTTCCCCCTCCCTTTTCAGCCCTCAGTTCGTTTTCAGTTTTCAAGAGTCTCTCTTGACTTGCCTCACTCCCTCTCTCCAATTCTTTTCCTCCCCTTTCCCTTTCCCATGGTCCTGTTAGGTTTCCCTTGTTAGACCTATGAGTGACAACATATGGTATCTGTCCTTCTCTGCCTGACTTATTTCGCTTAGCATGATTCCCTCGAGGTCCATCCACTTTCCTAAAAATGGCCATATTTCATTCTTCCTCAATGCCATATATAGTACTCCATTGTATATATATACCACATCTTCTTGATCCATTCATCAGTCGATAGACATTTAGGCTCTTTCCATGAATTGGCTATTGTTGACAGTGCTGCTATGAACATTGGGGTACATGTGCCCCTATGCATCAGCACTTCTGTATCCTTTGGGTAGATCCCTAGCAGTGTTATTGCTGGGTCCTCAGCTTTAAAGTAAAAGACACTAGAGACACCTGAGTGGCTCAGTCAGTTAAGCGTCTGATTTTGACTCAGGTCATGATGCCACAGTTTGTGAGTTGGAACCCCGAGTTGGCTCTGTGCTGACAGCTCAGAATCCGGAACCTAATTAGGATTCTATGTCTCTTTTTCTCTCTGCCCCTCCCCTGCTCACACTGTCTCTATCTCTCTCAAAAATAAAAAAAAAACATTAAAAAATTTTTAAGTAAAAGATGCTAGACTTCCTTTAGTGTTGACTGAAGCATATGAAACATGATCTATGCCACATGCTTTTATGCTCAGTTGCTCCATTCAGTTCTCCCAGAGCACTAGGTTGGATTGGCCCTTCACATGTCTCCAGTGCACCCCGCTTCCTAACACTTATTGCAGGAGAAATAAAAGAATACTTTCTAGGACTAGTTGATCTACCACCGACCAACCCCCTCCTCTGCAGATTTTTTCCTCTTGGCCTCAGGGTTAATGCCCTTTCATAATTTTTTCCCTGGATCCCCAACCAGTCCTCTACTTCATTTTTTCAGGATTCCCTACACATGGTACTTCCTCGGGCTCATCATCTCACCTCTTTGCCCTTCTCAAACTAGACTGGGAGCATAGTGTAGGACACATATCTGATTCATGCCAGTATTTATAAGATGTGCACTGAAGAGGAGTTCTGTCTTTTTAAGGAAACTCTCATTGAATTTTAGGTTTCCTAAATCCAATATGCTCTCATCTTGATTCTCAACTTGATTACATCTGAAAAGACCTTTATTCCAAATAAGGTTCTATTCTGTGGTTCCAGGTGGACAGAAATTCAAGGAGGACCTCTTTCAACCCACTGCAGACTACCTTCTAGCCTCTCAAAATTCATATCCAATTCACGTACAAAGTACATTCACTCCACCCCAATATCTTCTAAAGTCTTAGTTCATTCCAGCATCCACTCAAAATTCAAATCTCAGGTAAATATCATCAACCCAAAAAGTCCCAAGTTTCATCATCTAAATCAAGTATGAGTGACACTCTAGGTTTCTTCCATCCTGCAGCAAAATTCCTCTTCCTCTATGGCCCTGTGAAACCAAAAACCAAGGTATTGCTTCTAAAATGCAGGGACAGGCACAGAACATCCATTCCCATTCCCATAGAGAGAATGGAGAAGAATCAAAGGGTCTCTGGTCCCAAGCAAGGGCAAATTCCATTGAGTTTTTAGGTCTGGGAATAATCCACCATGGTTTGATTTTTTTTTAAATCAATGTGACTATGTAAAAATTTTTAAAAATCTATACAGAAAAATATGCTATGAGAAAAATTAAAAGACAAATGAAACATTGAGAAACATGCAACTTATATGATCAATGACATGTCGCTTCCTTTAACATATAAAAAGCCTCTGAAAAATGATAAAATAAGACCAACACCCAATAGAAAAGTGGGCAAAGGGTAGGTGAGATAGTCACAGAAAACAAAATTTAATTGGCTTTTCATGATATGAAAAGATGACCCACACCATTTGTAATGAAAGGAATACTCTGAAACTTTGCCAAGATGAACGATGTAAGTTGGACAACATATCTGGAGGGCAATTTGATGGTATCTAATGAAAGTACAAATGCAAGTACTCTTGAATTCAGCAATTGCCCTTCTGGAATTTATCCTACAAGTCAATGAAGAGACATGCAAAATGACAAAGAATAGGTTAATTACTGTAACACTGACCACAATAGCAAAATATTAGAAAATATATGGGCGAGCATTAACAAAGGAACTGTTTAAATAAATATATTATGCCACCACTAAAAAATGAAATTCTCAGAGGTGCCTGGGTGGCTCAGTCGGTTAAGCATCCAATTCCGGCTCAGGTCATGATCTCACAGTTCATCGGTTCGAGCCCTGCATCAGGCCCTGTGCTCAAAGCCTGGAGACTGTCTTCAGATTCTGTGTCTCCCTCTCTCTCTCTCTCTGACCCTTCCCTGCTCATGCTGTCTCTCTCTTTCTCTCAAAAATAAATAAATGTAAAAAAAATTAAAAAATATAAAACTAGCAAATAGTAAACAAAAGCCAAAACCATCAGAAAGACTTCTGTGATAAAATTCTCTATCAACCTTTGACAGAAATCAGCCAGATTCTAGGAAAAAGAGGACAAATAAGATACGTTTTTCTGTCCTCTGGGAATTCAGTGTGTGTTTTTTTTTTAAGTTAAAAATGCAAAAAGGGATTGTTCTTTAACACGCAAAAAAACATTTAATAAAAAATAATGAATATTGAAATTATCCCACTCATTGAGCAAATAACTTTGGAATGATTCTGTGAGTCAGATGCTCTTGGGTAGTGGGTTGGGTTAAGATGAATAAGACACTGCCTGAATTTGATAATCATGATTATCGTCATGGTCATTATGATAACAAACATAGCTTATGTGCTGAAGCTGAACACCATACATAGGAATAGTGGCCACTAGCTCTCCAGGCAGTGGAAAAGGGAGTGGATGGCTGAGGCAGGCAGGCAGGGTGTTGGATCACAGGTGAAGTCTTTGAGAGAAGGAAGAGAGAAGCTTAGAGTCAGGAAGGAGAACTTTGTTTTTATTTTTGTTTGTTTGTTTTTATTTCTTAATGTTTATTAAGACAGACAGACAGAGTGGGTGAGGGGCAGAGAAAGAAGGAGACACAGAATCCAAAGCAGGCTCCAGGCTCTGAGCTGTCAACACAGAACCCAATGTGGGGCTAGAACTCATAAACTGTGAGATCATGACCTGGGCCGCAGTCAGACACTTAACCAACTGAGCCACCCAGGTGCCCCAAGAAGAACTTTAGAGCTAGAGATTTGGAGGTAAGGCAGATACAGGTGACTCTGGGTAACTGTGAGGACCAGTACCAGATGATGAATGACAGTGCGATGACAAAATGAAAATCACCCAAATGCCCCAAATTAGAGTAAGATAAGGTGTGTGATGGCACATGAAAACACTGGCATATCATGTAGCCATAAAAGAGAGAATTACAAAGGGCATAAAGATGTTCCTATAAAATAATGCAAAGAGAAAAAAATAGATTGCAAAGAACCAAAAACAAAAGGTGAATAAAATCTCCATTTGCACATTAATAATGACAAGAGGAAACCATAGACAGAGGTTAATAGCTTCAAAAAGAATCTATCTTTGATTCCTTCAACGTGCATGTTATGTAGGCCTGCACTTTTATTTTTTTAAGGAAAAATATCTTTGGTCATTCCCAAACTATGTCATCTGCTGAATCGGAACTGTAGAGATTCCAACAGAAACTCTCTTCTCTTTCTCTGCTCTTGAGTCCACAATTACCCAAGCCCGAGGGAACATTTATAAATAAGAGACAGGCTTAATAAAAGCCACCAAGGAACTCCCAGTTCAGAAATGCCAGCAGATGTCTGATAGAACTGACAAGTGAACAAGTTTATTGGTTTATTTCACCTGGAACATCACAGTGTCAATGAGTTTTTAGAGCTGGAAGATAGTCTAGAAATCTAGTGTGGCTGTTTTATGGAAACCAATTTGACAATAAACTATGGAAAGAAAGAAAGAAAGAAAGAAAGAAAGAAAGAAAGAAAGAAAGAAAGAAAGAAAGAAAGAAATCTAGTCTAGTAGATTTTAATGTATTTTTAAAAAAAATTTTAAGTAGGCTCCACATCTAATGTGGGGCTTGAACTCATGACCCTGAGATTAAGAATTACATGCTCTACCAACAAAGCCAGTCAGGCATCTCTACTCTAGTGGATTTTCAATTCAGCTCCACAGAGATGGCTCCTAGACCACCTATGGGAGAAAGGGGAGATAGGGTGACAAGCAGACACTATTCCTTTGTCTCTTCCCCATACTTCTTTCTGGTGCTCCAAACGCACAGTTACCCAGAGCAGTGTCTGCTTCATATGCTGGGGTTCCTACACTTGGCAACATATGAGGATCAAATGCGAAGATTTAATAACATACAGAGTCCTGGGGTCAAAGTTGCTCCCCACACATACTGAACCAGAATTTCTAAGGACAGAGCCCAGCAACCAGGATAGTTTCAAAGCTCTTTATTTGATTCTGATGCAGTCCAAATACAGGAACCCTTTTTGCAGAGTCTTGGAAAGAGAGAGACATGTGGCCTTTGCTGCAATTCTTCCAGTTATGAAAGCTTCTTCCCCACAGAAAGCATTTTTACTTACTAAAAAAGAACCAACATTCCATGGAGCTGAACTCACTCGTTCTGCCCTCTGATGCTACACAGAGCCAATGAACAAACTTGTTCCCAGGACAGGTGAGGTGACAAAAGTTGGTGGCTATCCTTCATACCAGTGTTTTCATCTTCTTTTCCGCTAACCAGCTCCATCCACCTTGCCACAGTGGTCAACAAGATTCAAGATCAGTCTTTAACTTCTGGCCAGGGTTGGTGACCCAACCCAATCTACACAGAGTGCTTCTCCAAAACTTTTTAAAACTAATGCCAGAGTTGAGAATCTTTACTTTCCTGAAGTCATAGGGGTATAAAAATATAAATTGGAGCCATTGGTGGCCATGTCTTTGGCCTTGTTGTAGTGGGTGCTGTGATGAGCCACCAGATGTGCTATCAGATTCACAACTAATACATCAACAGGTGCTCCTCCAAGTGCCATGAGTTTTGCCCTTTGAGGCTCACAATTGAGTCTTTCCCCTGGGCAGAGAGAGCTGCCATGCCCATTCTTATGTAGACTGGGTGCAGCCAGTCTACATCCAGAGACTGGCTAATATAGAAGTATATAAAGACCAGGCTCCTGTGCTCAATCCAGGACAAGCTGGCAGAGTTGTCCAGCTCCAGAGACCCCTGTGGGGTGGGCCAAGGCCTCTGTTCCAAGAACACTGCAGCTAACTTCTCCCCCACCCCGTTCTGCTTCCTTCACTCCTCCACAGCTATTGTTCCAAACAGCCTTCCAAGGAAATCTCCATTGTAGAGTCTGTTTTCCTGGGAACTGAACCTATGTTGCTATGGAGGAATCCCATCTAGAAGGAGAAAATGGATCTGAGCAATGACCGCGGAGATGAGAGGTACCCATAGGGAAACGAATGTCACCTGTAGCTCCCTAATTCTCCTCTCCTCCCTAATCTTCCAGCTGTGTGTAACCATGCGTGCTTCCAAACATCCCACCATCCTGAAAATGAGATGCTCAGACCTGAGTATGATTGTCCAAATGTGGACCTGCTAGGCCAGAGGATGGGAAAAATTCTACCCTCATCATACTTCTACTAATTTAGCTGGAGATTAGCTCAGCTTTTTAGCAGCCCAAAAATTCTGTTGGCTTATTGGAGCTTGTGTTTAATAAAGACTCCTACATCTTTTATCTGTCAAGCTGCCTCCCTCTGCCTGCACCCAAACATCATTTAAGCTTCTCAAAAATCTGCCTCAACTTTATGACTGGCAATATTTCTTACCCCTTTTAAATGCATGCCCCAAACATGAGCCAAGATCTGGAAAGGGCTGAGGGTGGGTAGATGGGAGGTGTTTTTTGTGGTTATAGTAGAAAGTATTTGGAACACACTTTTTTCTGCACGCATTCTTCATCCATCCCATGTTAACCCCCTCGAGAATTGTAAGGACATCTCTTTGATGGCGGCTTGGAGTTATTATAGTTCTTATTTGGAACTTTTAATCAGATCTAATGTGCGTTGTGCATGTAACAAAAGTCCCAGTCACGTTCCCAGTGATGTGGTTATGTTTGACAATTACATCTCTGGTGATTAAGTCCCACAGAGAAAATTGAAGTGGTGACAGATTTGGGGCAAGTTTATTTTCTTTCATTCCTAACTATGAAATGTTTGGAGCTAGACAGGACTTCAGAGATCTCCCAGTTCCTTAATGGCAGACACTCCGTTCCCCTGACACTCTTGCCCAAGCGCCCATGACATTGCTGATCAAACCCAGCACTCTGCACACAGAGCCCCAGTTACGTCCCTTTCCCAGAGGGTCTCCTCCCTTGGGCCCCCAACATGCCCCATAATTCTCAGCGTATCACATCAGACAGCTACTACCAGTTAACTGGCTCCGGCAAACTAGGTGAACTTAATTTTCTCCACCTCTTCCAATCACCCTACTTTTTAAAAGGGTGAAATTGTTAACCCAGTTTATAGTATGCTTAGCAATCAAGCTTAAACTCCTGGTTCCAACTCCATTTTCTCTCTTTCTACTGTCTACCCCTTTCTGAAAATCCTCTAATCTTTTCAACCAGATAGGCCCACAAACTGGTGAGGTGTTCAGAATTCTGAGCCCAAATTCCACAGGTGTGTTGTCCATTACTGAATGGCCACATAGCCATTCCTCATGATGCCTCTAATATGTAGGAGAACGTGGAGGCCATCTGGAAGAGGAGAGGTGGTTGAGTTAGGGCTCAGTATCCACAGGGCCTCAGATACTTCAATAATAATAATAAAATGCTAAGACAAATAGAAACATGTCCTGTCCCCAGTGACTCATAGCTCTAAGCTAATCCCACAATGGCTCCACCTCACTATTAAAAAAAAAAAAAGAGAGAGAGGCAAAGAGTGAGAGGGAAAAATACAATTCCATGTATGTCCATGTATGTCTGTTTGGTAACCACAACAACCACCCATAAATGGGAAGTGGTTCCTGACAAATGGTTTTGTTTGAAGTCAAAGCCATCCCTCTGACTCCTGAGCTATCACCTGGGGCCTTGAAGAAGCCAGTGGCCTTTGGGGTATTTGGCCCCCTTGGAAATGTTAAATCTCTGTATTCCAACACCTCACACCAGAAGAATTGCTCAATTGTAGTCAGGATGGAAAACAACTGGTTGGCATGAGGTACTCTGGGAGCCAGTCAGAAATTACAGGATGATGTGTCAGGATCCAGGAAAAGATGGGTGTGATGATCATGTCATTCTTTCTCCTTGGCACATAAGGAACACACCTGAGTCTTCTACCTCCATCCCAGAGGCTCTGAAGGCCAAAGTCCAATGAACCTTAGGGACACCAGACACAATCCCATCACCTAACTTATGAGAATTTGGCCCAGAGAGGAGAAGAGACCTGGCCAAAGCACAGAGCAAGTATGATTGATGTTTCCAAGAGCAGGTTCTTTGAGGAGTAAAAAAGCTGGAAACATGGAAATATGAGAAGCAACAATAAACTGAAAAAGTCATCCAGTGAACGACCTCTTAGTCTCTGCAGAGCTGCTTTCCATAAAGCAGAAGTCCTATCCCCAGCCCCTACCCCCAGGGGCCTTCCTTCTTCCCCAGCTCTGACTCTTACTAAGGCAAAACGCTAGCTAGAAAGTGACTCACTTTGGGCACAGACTTTCTGTCTCAGTCTGTGCTCTCTAACCACTAGACCACTCTTGAGACTTTCAGGGATTTTACAAAATCTATGACAAGCTGGCAAGAGAGGAATCCTCCTTGCATTAGCAATAAATAGGAATTCTGTGACTGCATAGTGATGGGTTGCATGAAATAAAAGACAAAGTAGTTCATAATTAATTTAGCATGCTTTAAGCTATGATCAATACTCAGATGCACTATCCCTTTTAATTCTCATAACAACCCCAGGAGTAACTATAATCAATTCTGTGTTTTCAGAAGCTAAGGGTCAGAGATGGTAAGTAACTAGAAGTGGAGTTTCAGAAAGGCTAGGTGACTTACCCAAGGGGACAGAGCCAAGGTCAAGGCCAAGTCATCTGGGTTTCTTCTGTCTTCTGCTCTGGTTTCCCAAACCCCAGACCCAACTAGCATTTTTCATATGGTCAAGGCATAATTAACTCTGTTATTTACTAGCACAACAGTTCTGTGGGAGGTTGGTAAGGAATTTGTCACAATTAAAAAAAAACACAATAAGTTTAGAAGTAGAAAATCAGTGTGGCCTGGAGAAAATCACATCCTGTATATGAACATCGGTCTCTTCCTCCATCATATGGGAGCAGTGCCAGCACCTATGGGATACGGTTACTGTAAAGATGAAATGTAGGGGCGCCTGGATGGCTCAGTCAGTTGAGTGTCCAAATTCGGCTCAGGTCATGATCTCAACTTTAGTTCAGGTCATGGTCTCATGATTTGTGAGTTCATGCCCCACGTGTGGCTTGCTGCTGTCCGCACAGAGCCTGCTTCAGATCCTCTGTTCCCCCTCTCTCTGCCCCTCCCCTAGTTACACACACCCCCTCCCCCCCCACACACACACTCTCTCTCTCTTTCTCTCTCAAAAATAAATAAAACATAAAAAAATAAAGATGAAATGTATGTAAGTGATGAGTCACTGAATTCTACTTCTGAAACCAATATGGTTCTGTACATTAACTAAAACGTAAATTTTAAAAATTTAGAAAAAATATAAAAAATAATGAAATGATATAATTTGAGATGAAAAGCACTTAGCATGAACTGCCAAGTATCATTCAGTGAGGCTGAATAAGGTCCCAGAGGGCGATAGAAATGCTTCTAGTATAAAATCATGATGTGGCCGTTAGTAAGTAATAATAGTAAGATATATCTACATAATGCCTAAGGCTCTATAGTTTATATAGTTTTTTAGAACACAATTTTCTTCACACCAGTAACCAATAACTGTGGTTTAAATCGTCTCCTTTTTAAAAAATTTTTGTATTCAGTGTAGTGATTCACACTTCTCAGGCTGTAATGCATTAGAGAAGCTGCCACCATAGCCAATGTTAGTGAGGGTTTCTAATTCTAAAAGCACTGTTCTGCGGTGGGAGCTGGGTGGTTATGGAAACAGGCAAGAGGGTTTCTGGCCCCCAACTCCACTGCCAGTTAAACGGAGGAGCTGGGTTTGAACCTGGGTCTGGTCGGCCTCTCAGACCCGCTGAGTGCCTGGCTTGCCCAGATAGCCACAACTTCAAGGCCCCCTAAGCAGAGAGCAGTGCACAGGGGTACCTCTGAGAAAGGGCAGTGTTGGGGCTGGTGGAGGGAGTCAGAAAATCCCTCCAAAATCCCTCCAGGAACAGTGATCTGCCCTGCCGGAGAGGACAAAGCCTACCCCATGCCACCAGAGCTCACCTCCAACGACTTTCTCTGCCCCCAGGAACAACAGCAACTCGTGCTGCTCTTAGTCAGGCATCTTGTTTCTCATTTTTCCTCCCCAGCGTGTCTTCCCACAGAGCTTTTCCGGGACTTCTTACCTTAAATCCACAACTCACCCTGCAGGACCCTGCTCTCTCTTTTCTCTCCATCCCCTTCCCGGTTTTTCCCTCAGCCTGTGACTTATTCCTGAGCTAACTGGGGAGGCCCCAGCGTCCTTCCTGCATCCAGTCCCCGATTCCGCAGACAACCAAACAGCATACATTCTAGGGAGCGGGCTCCAGGGTCGGACCCTCTGAATCTAAATCCAGGCTTAGCTCTTAGGGGCTGTGTGACCCTGAGTGAGCAACTTGGTCTTTTTTATAAGACTCGGAGGATGGGTCTCATAAAACCACCATGAGGACTGAAGGAGAGAACGTTTGACAAGGGCTCCTTACATGATACCCACTCTCCATGTGCTTTTATGCAGGTAGGATCTCATCACCGGTGTCCTCTGGCTCCATCCCTCCTCCAACGTCTGGGCAAACATCTCTTTTTTTTCTAAAGGCAAATCCTCCATTTCCTCATGCCTACCAACCTTCCCCAGGAACCCAGCCCTGCAGCTGCTCTTCCTCTCCACAGCATCTCCTCCTTTCTCATCTTTCCTATGTCTACTCCTCCTCCTCCTGGACCCTCCCACCCCACAACCCCAGACGCTACCCCAGGCCCCGAGGCTCGAAGCCTACCACTCACTCTCAGTCCCCGAGGCCCATGATTCTCCCCACACTGCCTCCCTGCCTTTGCCTCTGCTGTTAACATCTCACTGTCCTCCATGCTATCAACCCCACACCCTTTGCCACCCCACAGCTCCCTTTCCAGTCTTTCCCCTTCCTCCCTGTGGGCTCCAGCTTCGGAGAACCCTTTCCTCTTCTGTATAGCAGGTGGCACATGACTTACCCACATGTCTCTCACCATGTCCAGTCAGTTTTCAATGCTCAGTGTCTGCCCAGTTTACAAATCACATTATTATACATTTATGCTTTCCTCCCTGAGTGATACACAAAGCAAACCCATCTCTCATATGTCCATGTGTCCCCTCACAATGCCTCATCGAGTGCCAGGTGCAGAAAAGGCCTTCGGAGGATGTGCATCGATTGATTGAGAAGGAATCAGTCTGCCCGCTTTAAGAAAAAGGAGATACCGGAGTTAAGAATTTTACTAGACAACATTTCTCCATCCTAATGATGTGCTGGGCAACGGACTTTGTGCTAGGAAAACAACCAGATGAGAGAATGGTGGCTACCGCTGTGCCACACGTCTTACATGTGTTGCTTGATGGATGCTCATAATAGCTACATTCAGGAGATGCTAGCATTATACCCATTCTGCAGACGAGGATAAGTGACTTACCCACTGTCACACCACACATGAATGTTAGATCCGGGCACATTTCTGCTTGCCAATGAGTTCACCTCAATATTTACTAAGGGCTCTCATCCCCTTTTCTTTCCTTTAAAACTTACTCAAGACCTACGGAGTCCTAAAAGCGAGTGTAAATCCTTCAAAAACTCAGGTGAGTGTGTAGCTCAAGGCGTCCTCATTCCCAGCCCCTTTGTCCCACAGCCTGTGACTCAGGATGTGACCTAAACTCAATACAAACAATAATGAGCAGAACCTACAACTATATTTAGAAGCAATTGAAACTATATACACTCCTCATAAAGAGCAAAGTTAGTATTTGAAGTTTAGAATTGCATTTTGCCTTGAAAAGTAACTAAAATAAAACACAATAAGGCTTTCACTACTATCAAACCAAAAGACTCTAAGGAATGTGATATGTTGCAAAGTGTTTGGTGAGTTGTGCTACTCAGAACTAGAAGGGATCAGTGGACAGCACTTTTTAGTTTTAAAGTCTCGTGTGTGTGTCTATGAGCCATGGAATAGTACATAAAATACTATTGCTTTCTTCTCAAATTTACAATCCAGTCGTTGGATTATTGGGATGAGCAGAGTAACAGAAATAATCAGGCAGTCCCATTTATTTTATTTTTCTTTAAGTTTATTTATTTTGAAGACAGCCATGTGAGGTTCTGGGCTAAGAGCATATTAGGTAAAGGGGAGAGCAAGTGCAAAGGCCCTGAAACAGGAATGAGCCTGGCATCTTTCAGGAAAGGCCCGTGTGACTGGGAAGACGTAAGAAAGGGATGGGGTGTAGGTTGGAGAAGCAGATGGGCAGATGTTTAGCTCTGAAGGGTGTGTATTTTCCTCTGCATATTTTGGGAAGCCACTGAAGGCTTCTGAGTGGAGGAATCACACATATGATCTATGCTTTTAAAAAAGACTACTCTGGGGGCACCTGGGTGGCTTGGTCTGTTAAGCATCCGACTTCAGCTCAGGTCATAATCTAGCAATTCGCTGGGTTAGAGTTTCGCATCCGGCTCTATGCTGACAGCTCAGAGCCTGGAGCCTGCTTCTGATTCTGTGTCTCCCCTTTTCTCCGCCCCTCCTTCATCCTCTGTCTCTCTCTGTTTCTCAATAATAACTGTTAAAAAAAATTTTTTTTTAAGACTACTCTGTAACTGTTACACAGAACAGTCCCTGAGACACCAGGTGATTTTGAAAACAACTGGGGTTTTGTGGCTTGTCATGGCTCATCTGTGATGATTTTATTAAGGAGCCAACGTGGATCCCAGTGTAGAGAAGGTAGTTTGGCTCACAGCAAGGAGGAAACCGTTCTTGGCGATGGTAAATACGTATGTGGCAATGCGGCAGAAGTCAGTAAGTTGTGTAAGTTAGTGTTTCTGGAAGTATCTCGTGTTAACACTGGTTCAAGGTGTGGGAATCAACTTTATACAACAAAGAGTTGAGTCAGCCGGGGAAATACTCTGTTAGGAAAGGTAACCCGACCTCTTTTCTGGGGGCCTCCTCAGAAACTTCCGAGTGCTCAAGTATACCTGGACTCTCCCAGACCAAGGTGAAGTTGACAGTGTTCCCCTACCCTATTTGACCGTGGGATCCTTCACATCAAACACACACTGGGAAACCCCGGTTTAACGACTTCAGCTTAAAACCAGCTAAGACCTATTTGGAGATGAAAACAGGGGTATAATAAGTACTAGACCTTGAAGCCAGGGATCGGACATTTGGGGTTAATATGAGGCTAAGGTAAACTTAGCAGAGTTTGATGACGTTCATAACAAATAATAACAGAAGAAGGTCACTTCTGCTGCTCTGTTTAGAACTGCAGATGTCCGCGCATTCCCGGGAGTTTGCAAGATGACCCACTGGTGCGTGGAAAGAATATATCATGATCCTGGTTATATTTATGTTGCTCCAAAAAAACCACAAAGAAGTTCTTGTTCTCCTATTTAGCACATTGAAAGTGGCACATATCCGATGATTGATCAACACACACATTGGGCTTATAGGTTCAAAAATGTTGTGGACAGAGATCATGACAAGCTTGGAGTGAGGTGAGTCGGAGAATGAACTGCCTGACGCTTGCACCGAGCTCAGGTTGTGGAAGTGAAGGGGAAAGAACAAGACGGAGAACTTGACTGCAGGGGGACTTGAGGGGTGAGGACAGGAGAGCAGGAGGGTGTCACGAGCAGAACTATGACAAAATGGGCACGGAGTGGAACGATGACCCCAAAGGCGGGAGCTCTGGAGATGGTTGAAGTTTGTGTGGGGGAAATTGAGCAGGAATAGAACAAAGGGGCCAAACAATCATTATGTGTCCGTACTATAGCTCTTAGAGTACTTAGCCCACTGTCTGGGATATAGTAAGTATTCAATAAACGCTGGCAAGATGAATGAATGAGTGAGTGATTGAATCAGTGAATGAGGACATGCAGAGGGCTGGAAAAGACGATAGAGCAGGAAAATCGGGGCAAAATGAAAATAATCTTCCAGAGCAAGATTCCACAAAAGCCATTTCCTAAAAATAAAATTAAAAATATATATCGTAACATCCTCTGATACTCATTTTTTTTTGTTTTTAACATGAGACCAATGTTGTTTTCAAAAAAAATCAATTTCTTAGGTGTACCTATACTGTTTTGTGATATCCTTTTAAAATGTTATGGCCTACATGTTCATTGCAGGAAAATCAGAAAGTGCAAGTAAGCAAAAGAAAAGAAAACAGAAATAAAGGGTATTATACCACCACCCAGAGATAACTTGGGCATATTTTTTCCAAAAATGGGCTTATATCATCTATACTACTTTGTAATTTTCATTTAACGATGTGTACTAAGTATCTATGTGTGTCGACAAACACACTTCTGTGAAATCATTGTTTACATCTGCATAGTATTCCATTTTGTGGGGGCATTACAATATGCCCAACCAATCCTCTATGATTGCACCATTAAGCCGGTTATTCGTTTCTTCATTTTTGTTCTAAAGATGCTGAAATAGACATACAGCAACTACATCTTTGTCCCCATCCTTAGTTAGTCCCCAGGCTTAATACCTCAGGGTTGAATTGCTGAGTCATTTTAAATGTCTTTGATATGCATTTTCAAATTGCCCTCCAGTATCTGTGAATGAGATTTCATTACTTCTGTGAACTCTTTACTTGAAGCTTCACTTTCACGCATACTCACACCTTAACCTGTTTTCTCTGCAGCAACCCCAGGGGCAGAACTTGTCCCTATTTCACAGGTGAGGAAGAATGCCAACGCAGGGATAAGCCATTCTCAAGGTCACACAGCATTCACGCTGAGCTCCCATAAGGGCTGTTTGCACGTCACTGGATTAAATGCCAACATGTCATTGAAAAATATCAGTACCCTGATCCGTAATTTTCTCTTCAACAGCAAAATACACAAGCTCAAGTTTCTAATGAGGGTGTTTCAAAATTAAACAATAGCTTGACATTGAATTCCCTTTCCTTGTAGAAAAAGCTTTCTGATATCTTGCCAAATAGCTAACTTTGCTCTTGAGTAAGTCCCTTTGTTAAAAATGGTTGCTTAAAACTGGCACCTAGCTGCCAGTAATGTTTACGGTATTTGAATGTTCTTGTTTGCCTTTAAGCAGCAAAAGGATCAGAGAAATACAGAGCTCAAAGGAACCTTGCAGGTCATTTCAATTGTACTCCGACCAGAAAAGATAAGGAAGCTGTCTGTGTCTAATTGGGCCGTGACTTGCTCAAGGTCACACAGTCAGTGAGTAGCACAGGTAGGATTAGAGAAAGAAGTCTCCTGACCTGTGCCCAGAGCTCTGGCTAGCATCACAGAATCTTATGATTAGTTTTTACCTTAAAATCATGGAACCTACCCACATAATTTTGCATTTGGAAAACTGAGATTCATAAAAGGGAAGTAACTTATCTACTCAGTGCTGCACAGGTAATTAACAGAAAAGCCTGTGTGAAGGCTTAGGTCTTCTGACTCCCAGTTGTGAGGCTGGTCCCAGACTCCTCTCTACTCCACTAAAATCCAAGACCAGGGTAGGATGAGTGAGACATTCACCTCAAGTGCAAATGCTAAGGAGGCACCAAGATAAATAATATTTTCATGCAATATTTTTAAATGAAAAGTAATACAAATATCTATAATGAACCAAATATCCAAACTTTAAATAAAGACAGGATCTGATGCTACACTTAAATGATTCACATCACCGACTTCACCCTAATCTAATTCTGGGCCCTGTTGGATCGTGTCTTTATTTAAAAATTTGATATTTTGCTCATCGTGGATAGATTTGCATGAATTTTTGTGCCTGAGGAAAGTGCCTCACTCAACTCACCCCAGTCCTATAGTCCCCCAATAGGACCTCCAGAGTTTGAGCCTGAGGAGACCTTATAAGTAAGCTCCAGAGATGAGACAGTTTGCTCTCACAAGGACCTAAGGGCCTATGGCTAATGGGACCAACCCCCGGACAGAAGAATCCTCCATCGGAGTCCTGGGGCCATGGAGAAATGGCAACGAAAACAATTATTTATGAACCTAAAGTTGTTGATAGTTTAAGTTCTCCTGATACTAATTTGAAGCACTCAAAGATTAATCATTTGACATTCTGTATAAAGTTTGGCACTTGGCTTCATAAAATCAGATGTCCAAGATGTGTGATGAACTGGTTTGTTAACCAATACCAAAGAAATCTGGGCATTTTAATTGACCACAAGCTTAACATGACCCCATGATGGGAGGAGGTGACTGCCAGAAACACAAATGGAATCTTGAGCTGTGTTCATGGGCTCACGGTATCTGGGATCTGTGAATCTAATTCTGTTGGAAAGTCAGAGCCAAGAGAACAGAATCTGGCCTCTCTGTAGGGAAGGGTCAAGGTTACTGTTTGAGGCAGAAGGGTAGTTGTTATGGGTTGAATGGTGTCCACCCAAAGAAGTTCAAGGCCCCCCAGTGCTTGTGAATGTGACTTTATTTGGAAACAGGGTCTTCGCTGATGATCAAGTAAAGTGAGGTTATTAGAGTAGGCCCTAATCCAATATGACTTGTGTCCTTATAATACAAGGAACTTTGTACAGAGGAACAGATGCACAATCAGGAAAAAGCTGTGTAAAGATGAAAGCAAAGATCAGGGTGAAGTTTCTACAAGCCAAGGAAGAGCACATGTCACCAGAAAGCCATCAGGAGTCAGAAGAGGGGCACGGAACAACCCCTCTCTCAGAGTCCTCGGAGGGAATTAGTGCTGCCGACACTTTTATTTATTTTTTATTTTTTTTAAATGTTTTATTTATTTTTGAGAGTGAGACAGTATGAGCAGGGGAGGATCAGAGAGAGAGGGAGACAGAATCTAAAACAGCCTCCAGGCTCTGAGCTGTCAGCACAGAACTCAACAGAGCTTGAACCCACTAACTGTGAGATTATGACCTGAGCCAAAGCTGGATGCTTAACCGACTGAGCCATCCAGGCACCCCTCGACACTTTGATTTTGAACCTCTAGACTCCAGATCTGTGAGACAAAGAATTTTTGTTATTTTAGCTACCCAGTTTACAGCAACCCCAGGAAATTAATACAGTACTCAAGACAGCACTTGGCCCAGGACACTGGTGGGCCTGAAAGAAGCAGAGAGAGCCCATCCATTCAGATTCCAATAGAGGAAGTCATTTCTGTGCCTATATCCTGTGCCTGACATGGGGGAGACACGCAATGGCTATTCATTAAGATAGAAGTGAATTTCAAAGTGATCCATCATTGCTAAAGGAAAATCTTATTCTATTTTCAGGGGATGAATTATAGGCTATCAGACAGACAGCATTATAGGAAGCATGAAATTCAGCCCTCTACTCTAAACATGAGAAAAATAGGATTCAGTGAGTTAAGGGACTCGTTCTTTCCAAGTGCATGTCTCTGTCTCATACAAGGGAACCCTTTTCCCTTTATTTCCCCCCATCAAACATTAACATATCCCCTAATACTTTCTTGTTATCTACAGTTTAAGTTTAAATGAGGAATTATTTAAGCCTATCCAAACTCCAGGAAGATATGATGCCCACTGGTGGTTCTCCTAGAGGAACAGCCATATCTGGCATTTATGGAGAATTTATTTTGTGCCAGGGGCCTCCAGACCCCTGAATTATCTCCTGTACATCTTACAGCAGTCTACTAGTTAGGTTTTTTTTTAATCCCTGACTTATAGGTAAGTAAAACAGAGTCAGAGAAGAAAAGTAACACCTACCCAAGTGATAGAGGTAAGCCTAGCCTAGGTCAGATTGTTTTCTCAAGTCCATGTTCTTAACCCGCTCTGCTGTGCTGAGACTAGACAAGCTTGACAAGCCACATGAAGCAGCCTGGGCTAGATCCAGGGAGTTTGGGGACCGCCTGCAGCAAGCCCCCAATCCACTTGGAACCCTAAGCAAATTTCTTCTTCCTCCACTCAGGTCTTAGTTTCCTCATCTTCAAATTGAAGTGGTTAGCCTAGATCACTAGTGTTGAAGCCTTTCCATAATGGGCTATGGCTTTATTCATTCATTCCACAAATATATATTAAGTACCCCTTATGTGCCAGGCACCATTCCTGGCCTTGAGAATGTAACCATAACCAATATAAAAGGAGTCCCTGCATGCATGGAACTTGTGTTTTAGGGATGGGGCTAAGGGTGAGGAATAGAAAATAAACAGGTTACAATTTCCAGAAAAAGATAAGCTCCCAAAGAGAAAAATGTAAAAGTAAAAGAAAAGAAAAAAGAAAAGAAAGGAGATAAAGTAAACTATCGACTTTACCAGATAGAAAGGAAAGAAAAGAAAGGAAGAAAATACAGTAGGGTAAGAGGTTGAGAGTGACAGGTGCAGAACAGTGGCTGTTGTATATGGGGGCGGTCAGGGAAGGCACTCTGAGGAATGGGGCTCTGAGTAAAGAATGGAATCTTAAGAAGGAACGCATAAGAAATGAGCATACACCGCAACTTAGAGCTAAGTGCACTAATACTTCAAGAGAGCCCATCACTGGGAAATGACTATTGAAAATATCTCAAATTAAATTTTTTTATTATATTTATTTTGAGAGAGAGAGTGAGAGCAAGGGAGGGACAGAGAGAGAGAGAGAGAGAGAGAGAGAGAGAGAGAGAGAGACAATCCAAAGTAGCCTCCAAGCTCTGAGCTGTCAGCACAGAGCCTGACTGACGTACAGTTCAAACTCATGCACCATGAGATCATGACCTGAGCCAAAGTTGGACGCTCAACCGACAGCCATCCAGGTGCCCTGAAAATGCCTCAGATTTAAGTCAGATGTATATAGAGGTTTTGCTTAAGCCTCTCTTTGCTTTTGTCAATAAATCTTTCATCACAATCCAGTTTCATGATGAGATTTTAGTGAAATTTAGGAGCCTCAAAATTAGATAATTTGCTCAGGTTTGATTGAAATTACTAATTGCCCTAAACTTAACTGAATGGGCCCTTGGCCAGAGTAGTTTGTAGGAAGGAGCAGCAATAGGTGAGTATATATCATTGCTGGTGTGTTGGCCATTTCGGTGGAATGAGGTCTTTACTGGAAGATCTCAGATGACCTGGGATTATTCAGATTGTATTTGACCCACACTTGCAAAAAAGCTTCAAGAAGAAATCATTTTTCAGTCCATGGATTCTACCTCTTCTATATCTCCGGCACCTGTTCACCTCTCTCTGAGTCCCACACTGTTGCTTGGGTTTAGGACACAACCATCTTTTACCTCTGCATCCACTCTCATTGCCTCCCAATTCATTCTCCATCCTGTAGCCAGGATGATATTTGCGAGGTGAACATTGTATCATGTCACTGTTCTTCACGAAAACTGGCCAGTGGTGGTGGTTACACAACCACACGTGTTCATCGAAATCCGTAGAACTACGTACCTAAACAGACTAAACTTTGCTTTATGTAAACTATACTTCCATGAGCCCAACTTAAAAATCCTCCAAAAGTCATTGCCGTCAAGGTAAAAATTGAATCTCTTATAGGGTAGTAGTGTCATCCAGTGATTAGATGTCCCTTCTAAGCCTAGACTCAATGCCCAGCCTCAACACATCACTTATTAACTGGCTATTCTTGACCAAGTCATCTGAACTCTTTGTATTCCCTCTCCTTATTTGCCAAAATGAAACAACAATATCACTTACTTCTTAAAGTTGTCATGATAATTTAAATGAGTTCATTCCCATAAAACACTTGAATTCTTATAAAGCACTTCCTCTAAAGCAGATCCTATTACGGAAGTACTCACTATATGGACAGTATTACTAACAAGCCTTCTAATACCCTTCATGATTAGACCGTGTGTTAGTTTGTTAGAGTTGCCATAACAAAGCACTGCACACTGGGTGGCTTAAGAAACAGAAGTTTGTTGTCTCCTACTTCTGGAAGCTAGAAGTTCAAGATCAAGGTATTCGCAGGGCTGGTTCCTTCAAGGGGTTGTGAGGGAGACTCTGTTCCTCTCCCATAGCTTCTGGTGGTTTGCTGGCAATTTTTGGCATTTCTTGGCTTATAGATGTATCACCTCAATCTCTGCTTTCTCCTCACATAGCCTTTTCCCTGTGTGTATGTCTGTCTTCAAATTTCTCCTTTTTAATAAGGACACCAGTCATATTGTAAGGGCCCACCTTATTCGAGTATGACCTCATCTCATTCAACTATTTGTATCTGTAATAATCTTATTTCCAAATAAGGTCACATTCTGAGATATTAGGAGATAGGACTTAAATTTATACATTTTTGACACAACTCAACCTAGAATAGGTCCTGACATGTTTTCTTACCATCTCTGTCCATGATATCTCTCCAAACCTTCCACACCAACCAATTTGATTGAAAAAGTCCTACATACCCCTCAGGTTTAAGTTAGATACTTCTTATTCAGGAAGACCCTCCCTAACATTTTGCCACCCCACTCATTTAGCTTAGGGCCCTTTATCATGCTTTTCCAGTGGCCCTGTGTTCACAGATCTGCAACACTTACCACTTGTCACTTTACCTGCTTGCTTACTGACCTGACTCCCCAAAACACTTCAAATACCTCACAGACAAGGATTGCTTAATATTGAGTCTCAGAACCAAGATGAATCTAAGGTAAATATCTGTTGAATTAATGGAAGCTAGTCTCTCCTCCCAAATTCTGGGCATCCCCTATTTTATGTATCTATGGATGGATAGAAAAGAAAGCTGCAAAAGTGAGACAGCAAACATTTTTAAGCAGCATATCAGTTGGAGTTTAGTCCGAAGATCAGACACCTTGCTAGCTATTTCAAATAATAGATGTCAAATATAGCGAATTGATTGCAGTTGTTGGTCAGATAGAAAAGCAAAAATCAAATGCTGAGAAATCCATGCATCCATAACTGCAGGAAAAAGTTACCATCTCCAGGATGGAGGGAACAGAAGGAAAATGGAAAGCTTACCAGAAAGCAGGAATTGGAGGAGGTGGAGTTGGAGAAGTTGGAGGAGTGGCCAAGGCTGAGATGTCAGATAGGCTGTGACATCTCTGTGGCTGTGGCTCAGATCTCTGCACTGGAGGACACCCAGAGATGATACAGGGTGTGCTGAAAGTGGCAAAAGTAGAGCCATGATGGCCTTCTGCTGTCAAAGGGAGATGTGAAGATACAAGCAAAGAACCTGATACAAAACTGTGTGGATATCACATAGTTAAAAAAGATTCCCATCCTTGGGTTTCCAATCCTGGCTCTTCTACAGGTTGTCTGTCTCCTTGGCGAAGGAGCCTCCCTCCTCTGAGCTTCCAGTTCCCTATCTGTGATGGGGGAAGGAACTAGATGGCCTCTAAGGGCCTTCCCAGGTATGAGCAAGGATTTGATAGAGGCACCAAGGAATTGCTGGGATTTCTGAAGGTTATTATCACACAGAGGATCCTATCCTGGGCTTCAGCCATCAAATAAATACGACACTTCCTTTTTCCTATTCTCCAGCTACTGTTTACATATTCTAGAGTAGACAGAGGAAGGAAGCCTGGGCTGCCTTTCTCCAACAGAGTGACTCTGTTAGACCAACTTTCAATATGGTGATTCCAAAATAGACATTCACAGGGATGGTTCACCCTCCGTTAAATGAACAGATAAGTGAAATGCAGAGGGTAGGGGCAGGGAGGGAGGAGCAAGCCAGGAGGAGGCAACTGAAAAGAGTGTGTGTTTTGTGTGCACACAGGCCCTAAGTCTGCCATGTGTGTCTGATTCACACTGGCTGTATCTTCTCCAGTCCTTTTGTCCAGGACTTGCTCTTTGCCTGTCATGGCCTTGTTGGGAGTTCAATCATGGTGCAGGGAGATTTGGTTCAAGTCTTGACTCGGTCACATGCCAGTTCGGAGGCCCAAAACAAGGCCAAAATCGTGGCCTCTGGTGAGCCTTAGTTTCTTCACCTGCAAGTCAGCCTGCCTCTCAGGATCATAAAGATCAAATGAGCTGATGTGTGTGCAGGTACTTTCTCGAGCTGGTGCTATTTGCATAAATGTAGTCATTTTATGAAAACGCTTCAAACTTTAAAATGCCTTTATTAAAATGTGTTAAATATACTTAAGATATTTACACTTATTTTTTCAAGTTTATTTATTTATTTTGAGAGAAAGAGAGCACAGGGGTCTGGGAGCAGAGAGGAAGGAGAGAGGATCCCCAGAAACTATAGCGTGAGAGCCAAGGACTCTAGGTTTTATAGCTAAAATTAAGTACATCCCTTATTTACTTAGATAGAAAATTGGGGAAGTACAAAGAAAATAAAAATGAGCTATAATCTTACCCTTCCCATGCACAAAATTAAAATTTCTCTGTGAATTACACATGCTACTGGACTCTGAGGGACTGACTGGTGAAAATGTTCTTTATTCCTTTCCTCCTTTTCCACTTCTTTTCTTTTTTTTAAGTTTATTTATTTTTGAGAGAGAAAGAGATCATGAGCCGGGGAGGGGCAGAGAGAGGGCGAGACAGAGGACCCAAAGTGGGCCCCATGCTGACAACAGTGAGCCCGAATCAGGGATTGAACCCATGAACCATGAGATCATAACTTTAACTAAGTCAGATGCCCAACAAACTGAGCCACCCAGGTGCCCCCCGACCACTTTCTTCTTCTTAACAGACTCAGAAATTGAGAATTCTCCTAAGCCAGATAGGGATGGCAATGCAAAGACCCAGGAAAACTAGGAAGGGAGTATACAGCAGGTGCAACAGCTGGAATTAGCCACTGCAAGGGGATGACGGGTAGCCGCGGAGCACGGGTGGGGAGGATGGAGGGTGTCTGGGCAGCGGGAGACTGTGGCAAACTCAAGAGTGTGTGCTCCAGGGGCCACCTCACTTCAATTCACTCTTCTGTGTCTTCAGTGTGGTTGGATCACTGATATTTATCCCCCTTTATTACTGTTATAGTTTTATTCTTTATATTTGGCATATTGATCTGCCAGGAATTTATTTTTGTGTCTGATGTCATATAGGAATTTAATTTCTTCATTTATCCCCAACACCATTTATCCAATATTGTATCTTTTCTCCACTTACTCAGAATGTAAGATTGATTTCTGTATATTGAGGTTATATCTGCCTACTTTCTTTTTTAAAATTTATTTTATTTATTTTTTTTTGTTTTGGTTTGTTTTTCAGAGAGAGGGAGCAAGTGCTTGAGTTGGAGGAGGGACACAGAGAGAGAGAGAGAGATGGAGGGACAGAGAGAGAGAGAGATTGAGATCGAGCCCACTGGAAACGAAGCTGGATCCCACAAACTGTGAGATCATGATCAGAGCTGAAATCAAAAGTCAAACACTTAACTGACTGAACCCCCCAGGCGCCCCTACTTTTTTGTTGTTGAAGTATAGTCAACACACAAGGATCATCGGTATTTTTAAAAAATATTTTTAATGTTTGTTAATTTTTGTAAGAGAGAGAGAGAGGCAGAGCATGAGCCAGGGAGGGGCAGAGAGAGGGAGACACAGAATCTGAAGCAGGCTCCAGGCTCTGAGCTGTCAGCACAGAGAGTAATGCAGGGCTTGAACCCACAATCAGTGAGATCATTAACATGAGCCAAAGTCAGATGCTTAACCAACTGAGCCACCCAGGCGCACCCAAGCATCATTGCTATTTTTAAGAGAGGTTGAGCATCTGGTATTTTATATGAAATTCCCAAATCTTTAAACATTAGTGCCTAATTAATTTCAGAACTCTCTTGGCCAAACCGAAGACATTTATAAGATAGATGTGGCCACCAATTTGCAACCTCTGCTGAAGACAAAGAGGGTAGGTAAGGTCCACTGAAACTCTAGGCAGAGAAGTAATCAGCAGATTTATAGTTCAGAAAATTCCCGAGGCAGCTGGCGTGAGGCAGGGATGTATGTGGTGGAAAGACGGTATTTCAGATGAGGGCTGGTTGGTGCCCCACCTGAGGCAGTGGACTGGGCAGCTGGAAGGAGAGGAGGGGGTTTGGTGTCACAAGAATCTATGCAGGGAGGGGCATGCCCAAGAAGGGTGTCAAGGTCACAGTGTTGGACCCTGGGAACCCCCTGTTTAAGTCTGAGGAAGGAAGTGCCCTGTTTGGAAACAGACAACCATGGAGGAGAAACTGCTTAGTATTAGAGATACCACCTCCTAAAATAGTAGAGACACTAAACAAGCCCTGGGTTCTAGGACTTGAGGACAGAGCCCCACAAGTGGTGGAAGGGCAGGACCTGTGGGTTGAGCCGGTTGGGCCAGAAGCAGAGGAAAGGGAGGAGGACCCAAGTGGAAACCAAGTCCTACCTCACAAAGGGGCTGGAAAGGCTTCGTGTGTGGAGGAAGAGCACCAGGGACACAGAAGAGAGCTTACTAGCTTGACAAACCCTTGAAGGCAGGGTTCCGGCTGGGGCTGGGTTTGGGAGCTAGAGTGCTAAGCACACGCAACTAAAATCAGTGTTGTCCCTGCCCTGAGGGTGTCTTCTGGGAAAGATGCTGATTGAACAACCTCACAAATACCTGCAAAGGTGCAAGACTGAGATAAGAGTTGGAAGCAGCAGGCCACCATGTTCTGAGGACATGTCCGGAGGGTGGGGACCCACACTTCCAGGGGAGATGGTGACTCAGCTGAGAGATGAGTAAGCACTAATGATGTCAACGGGGGAAGGAAAGGTTCAGGCATCAGGGACAGCACGTGCAAGCACCTGACTCACGGGAGGTCCTAGAAGGCCGGTGTGGCTGGAGTGAGGCTTGGGGGTTGTCTTCGAAAGCCTGAGGGGCTGTCTGGTGAAGGAGGCGTGGACTTTGTTCTGTGTGGTCTCCAGATGCATCACTTAGGGTGCCACGTCGTACTTCTGCACAGAGACTGCTAGAGGCGTTTGGAATTTGTGGTTTTCATTTAGTTCATTAAAATAAAAAGTGGAGGGCCTGGGTGGCTTAGTTAGTTGAGCATCTGACTCCTGGTTTCAGCTCAGTCCATGATCCCAGTGGTGTGGGCTCTGTGCTGACAGTGCAAAGCCTGCTTGGGATTCTCTCTCTCTCTCTCTCTCTGCCTCTCTTCCCCCCATCACCCACTCTCTCTCAAAATAAATAAATAAACTTAAAAAAAATAAAACCCTACGATTTGTTCAAGTTTCATATGTCCCCACTTCTGTTCTAAATAATTATCTCATGGGGGCGCCTGGGTGGCTCAGTCGGTTAAGTGTCTGACTTTGGCTCAGGTCATGATCCCACGGTTGGTGACTTTGAGCCCTGCCTCGGGCTCTGTGCTGACAGCTCAGAGCCTGGAGCCTGCTTTGGATTCTGTGTCTCCCTCTCTCTCTGCCCCTCCCTGCCCCTCCCTTTCTCTATCTCTCTCAAAAATAAATAAACATTAAAATTTTTTAAAATAAATAATTGCCTCATGAATCCATTGATGGCCTCAGAAGGCATGTGGTCCCCTTGCCACTGCTGTGTAACAAACACTCCCAAAATGTAGTGGCTTAAACAACATCGTTCAGTTTTTAACTCTTTTGATTGTGGGAGGGGCTCAGTGGGCGAGTTTTGCTTGGAGCTTCTCCTGCGTTCACAGTCACGTGGTGGCTGGGGCTGGAGACCTCTGAAGGCTGGGGCTGGGGCCTGCCGGAATGGCTGGAAGAGCGGGGGGGCATCTCTATTCCTGAGGCTTCTCCGCTTCCTGGCTAGCCGGGGCTGCCTGTCCTCAGGGGGGTCTTTGACCAGCGTGTTTGGTGGAGTTCTTCCCCCAGAGTGAGTAGAGCAGGAGAGACAGGCCCTTACAAAGAGTCGCTCTGGAGCTGCCATGGCATCCCTGCTGCTGTATTCATGGGTCCCGGTGGTCACAAGTCAGACGAGATTCAAGAGGGTGAGTGATAAGTTCCGTCTTTTGCTGCGAAGATGGCATGTGCATACAGGAGGGAAGAAACCAGTGGCCGTGGTGGAGATCAGCCATCACATTATTACAGTCTCAGTCCTCGTTGTACCGATGAAGAGATCCAGGTGAAGAGAGAAATTCTCCCGGCATCACAAAGCCACCACCAGCCGGTGGCAGAAGGAGCGTGTGGACCCAGGTCGATCTGACAGAACATCTTCCGCTGTGCTCTTCCTTCAGCGCAGGATGGAGCCCTGGGAAAAGTCCTGGTTCTGCGCCCAGCACTGCCTCCGACTTACTGTGTGACACCGAGGGAGTCCCTTCCCACTGGGGAGCCTGGGGCTCCTACTCTGTGCCGGAGACTTGGACGGCTCTAGGATTCTGGGGTCCTGAGGGGTCTGGGCTGCCCGCTCTGAGCTGCTGGGTCACCCACTGACGCCTCCCCTCACTTCCTCTTTCCCTTTTCCTCCCCTGGCCGCTCTGTTTACCAGGCTCTCCTCTGCTTTCCTGTAACCCTAACCAGTAAGCAATGCCACAGGTCTCTCCCCTCCGCCTCCCTCGGCACCGGGTTTCACTCTCGGCTTGGAACTTTACAAAGGCGGAGGCCTGCATCTTTTTTTTATGCCTGATGGGGTACATCAGGCTTTGCTGCTCTTGGCAAATAATCGGCATGCCACCAGAGTGTATCAAATGAGAGCTTGTATAAGGGAATCCATACTCCTGTTTTGTGCAGACTGCCAAACTGTAAGTTGGAAGGCACACCCGCTGAGGTCAGGCATTGCAGCTGGGCCCATTCTTCAAGGAGTCCACAGTGATACAAAAATGGCCCAGTCCATAGTAGGCAAGCAAATCACATCGGTGGGTGGCGGTGGGTGGCACCAGCTACTTTTTTTTTTAACCTTGCCATTCAATTCTTTGTTTCCATTTTAGATCCGATTTAGCCTCAAAAATATTTAGGGTTGATTTTCCTCTTTGTCTGTTCTAATTCCTGACATTGCTTTTCCCCCTCTTGGTTTATGTGAGTCTAGAACGGGAACGTTTTCCCCGGGAATGTTCTCTTTCAACTTAAGCCTTTGAAATGTCAGCTTGCCCCAATTCTTTTCAGTTTCAGCTAAAATATAAGAACGAGAAGCTATAAGGAGATTGAGGGTCAGAGCCTCTGGCTTCTGACCCATGCCTCCTCCCATCCCTCAATTTTTCTCAGCTTCCTTCTTCTCTGTGGATCTCAGTCTCCCCATTCAGACAGCAAACAGGTTGGAATATCAGTGGGTATCTTTTTAGCAATGGGAGATCAATGCAAACATAATTTTGTGCAGAAGCAGGAGCTGGCAGGGGGTTAGGTGTGGGGCAGCTCTAGCTGGAGGGGACCCAAGGCCCTCACCAGTCCCCTGGCTGTGTATGGTTGCATCAAAGAGCCTCTGCTGAAGTGGGAGCTCCACTGAGCTGGGCAAGCTTGAAGGGCACCCCAAGTCTCAGGCAGAAGGATTCCGAGCCCTGTAGTCCAATGGACTATCAAAAAAGGTCCACATCAGCAGACATTGACTGAGATCCCCACTCACGTACGCTCCAAACAGATCGCTGGCCCCAGAAATGGCTTTGGCTGGTTCGGGCTTTTCTCGTGGTGCTTGCTCATTTGTTCAAGTTTTTGCATCTTTATTTTCATTTCCTGGTTTCTTCTCACATCCTTCCTCTTCCCCCTCCAAAGAAGTTACTAAAAATTCTAACAATTTCTTCTTTTACATCTTGGCTCCCTTCCCCTGGTCTCCAGAGTCACAGACTTATTACAAAATTCACTAACTTTTGGTTAAATTGCATCTCAGTTTGTTCACCAAGAAAGGGTAGTCAAAAAGGAAGGACAGTATATTCTAGAACTCTGAGAGTATGACTTTTTAAAATTATTATTAAATTACACATTTAATAGTACTTGTAGTGGGGTGGAGGGTGGGTGAAATAGGTGGAGAGAATTATCTTTTTAAAAAATTTTTAATAGTTTATTTATTTTTGAGACAGAGATAGAGCATGAATGGGAGAGGGGCATGGAGAGAGGGATACACAATATCTGAAACAGGTTCCAGGCTCTGAACTGTCAGCACAGACCCTGATGCGGGGCTTGAACCAGAACCGAGATCATGACCTGAGCCAAAGTTGAACCCTCAACCGACTGAAACACCCAGGAGCCCCAAGGGGATTATCTTAATAAGCACTGAGAAATGAAAAAAAAAATGAAAGTGAAAGCCTATGGTCCTACCCTTCCCCCCAGCTCTGTCTGCACATCACTAGTCCCTACATTAAACACTGCTGTTCTGAGTGTTTCCAAAGTACCTTATGAAAATAGAACCAAGTTATTTATTCAAAACGTGCTATACATACTATTTTGTTTCAACCCTTTTCACTTAGTACCAGAGATCTTTTTCAATCCCATATATCGACCTCATTCTTTTGAACCGCAGAATAAAACCCATTATACAGTCACACTAATTTTTTAATCTATTTACACCTCTCCTTCTGGATACATGTGTGTGTTAAGTAGATACCACACACCATGATTCGTTTCTACGAATGAGGATCCATTAACATTGTTGTACAATGAGCCTTTTTACTTTATGTTTTCTTTTTTCTGTTTGTTTTTTGTTTTTTTACTTAATATTTTGGATATTGCTTCATATCAGCTAGTACAGAGCTATCTCTCTTTTTTTTTTAATAATGGATTCTATTTTTAGAACAGTTTTAGGTTCACAGCAAATGGAAAGGAAGGTACCCGCCCTGCCCCACACAGATATATACCAGAAAGTTACATTTGTTACAGTTGAGGATCCTACATTGACAGATCATGATGGACCAAATTCCATCCTTTATGTTAGGCTTCCCCTGTGGTGTTGCACATTCTAAAGATCTTGACAAATGTACCACTATTGAAGTATCATGTGGAGTAGTTTCACAGTCCGAAAAATCCTTTGTGCCTTGCCTCTCCATTCCTCCCTCGCCACTAACCTCTGATGACCGCTGGTCTTTTACTTTCCCTGTAAGTTTGCCTTTTCCTGAATATCATATTGCTGGGGTCATTCAATATTTGCAGCCTTTTCAGATTGACTTTTTTCACTTAGTAATATGCATCTATGTTTCGTCTCTATCTTTTCATAGCTTAATAGCTCATTTCTTTTGAGCACAGAGTAAGAGTCCATTGTCTGGATGTACCCCAGTTTATTTATCCATTCACCTCGTGTAAGACCTCTTGCTTGCTTCCAAGTTTGGCATTTATGTATAAAGCTGCTACAAATATCTGTGTTTGCCTAATAACCCATGCATATCAATCCATTAATTTAGTTAGCCTTATTCCCAGTTTTTGGTTTTTCACTGTGCCAATTCCTATAATGCTCGACAAAACTTTGGTTTCTAATTATGCTAAACTGCAATGAACACCTTTTCTCTCTATACTTGATAGATCCGAGTGTTTGAGACAGTAACTGTGTAACTGTATAATGTGTAATAACAGTGTCTCCCTGAGTCTTGTTCCAACCCTGGGTTTTTATAAAGCATTACATTTTGCCAGCATGGTAGATAAAAGCTTTCTCATGCTTTCTGGATTTTGCATGCAGATCCATTCACTTCCTTACAAGCTTCAGGGCCCAGATGACCACCCCATATGTTCCCGCAGCTTGCCACGCGTCCCTCCCCCTGTGTCAACCTAAACTCTCCGCTTGCTGAGGTCTGTCCTGTATTTTCTCCCAGCAATAAACATAATCCCTGTAGGAGAGCAGCCCTTTGCTGGCAACCAGGCCCACAGACACACGCACATTTGTGCATTTGATTCACTGCCAGTCTGGGGGCCGATAGGAGAAGAGTCTAAAATCTGCTTTACAAATGATGAAACAAAGATCTGGTACCAAGCAAAGAGCCACGGGGGCAGCACCATGTCACTCCTTTGTCACAGCAGTTTATTTTCTTATCCCTCCCCTTTGGCACAGGGCTGCTGCTGGGCATGTCTCTGTGAAATAGCCTCGTGTATCCCACTGTGGGCTTTTTTCCGGACCGTGGCTTTCTGTGACCTGTCCCACCTCCTTCCATGAAGTCCGCAAGCCTCATCTCCTTCTCTCAGGGGCTTCCGAAATAACAGCGCAAATCACACCTTACTCTTCCCCTACCCGTGGACCAGGTGGCGTAGCTCTCCTAGAATAGTTGCTCTGCTCAAGCATAGTTTAAAGCTTCCCACTTCTACGCCCATTCGCAGGGTTTCATCTCTTCTTCCACACCTGACTACCAAAGCCAAGTCCATCCGTCCGCCACGCCCAGCTCATGACCACCAACCGAATGAAACTCTTTGATTTCTCTTCATCTTCCCTCACATAACTAACAATACTAGGCTTCTGTTAATGCAGATCTCTTTTTTACCCCTCTTTTATAGTCTTTGTCACGCGCCCTGTCATATAATTATATTTCTTATCTTCGCAATATTACAATAAATCTTGGAGAGGCAGCTCTGTGTTTAACTGCTAACTCTGCCCCACCTAGGGCTTGAGAGGAGTAGCTAGGATGCCCAAAGCTATCATTCATATGTTTTTAACATTTAGAAAAACAAATAATTTTATGTAATCTGATACACAATTTGCTTTTGTACCTTACTGATAAAGCGTGGAGAACTTCCTGAGTCCCTACATTTAGATCTACCTCATCTTTATTAATAATCACACATCACGATTATTGGCATCTTCTGGTTTACTGAACCATTTCCCATTTCTGAACAACTGGTTTTGTTTTACTCTGTATGACAAACAAAATTGAAACTGTATCTTTACATATACATCTGACATGTAAGGAACAAATTTCAAGCAAGGGAATTGTAGATAAAAGGACATGTACATTGTACTTTCTAATGAATTCTACCAAATTACTCTCCAAGCAGCTCTACTAATTTATTTTCTTTTTAAGAATCTCATTAGCTTCTTGACTAAAGACCTTTTGTGATCTGATGCACACCCACTCCGTTGGAATTTTTCCTTAGGCCTCCTCCTCAGTCTTTACATGGGGAGATGGGGGACTGAATTAGTGTTTTGCCCATGAAACCATGTCCCTAGCTCTATCACAGGATTTACTCCACTTGGAAGTCAAGTTTATGTACCAACCTCCCTTACTAGCCTCTGAGTTTCTTAAAGGCAAGGACCTTTGTTCATTTATTCATTTTGTAATATCCTTCTGTCCCTTACTTTAAGAATATCTAGGTAAATGTGTGTGTGTGTGTGTGTGTGTGTGTGTGTGTGTGTGTGTGTGTTGAGGGTGGGGGCCAGAGCAGGAGGAGAAGGGAAAGAGATGGAATGGAGGAACTCTGGGAGTAGAGGAAGGGACATGGGCAAAGCCCAGAGGCTCCTGGCCAATGACTTCCTGCTTCTGATATTCTCCCTCTCATTTTAGAAAGAGGGACCAGGATGCTTGGCCCTGAATCTTGGTCATTTGGCCTTTTTCCCACAAGTGATTGGGAACTGCTGCCTCTTTACCCCAGCAGTCTGGTAAAACGCAGCTACAAGACCCTGACAGTCAGGGCACTTTGCCTGCCCAGCCTGAACACACAGTCCTTGCACTAACTGGGCATCTGCATCTGAGTCCTGAGTTAGCGGTTCAGGGGAAGGTTCCCATTTGACAGAGCTGGATCTGAAGCCCCTCAGCCACTTTTGCCTACCGCATTACCTGGGCCAGGCTATAACATTAAGTCTCCATTTTCTCATCTGAAAAATGGGAATAACTGTGTCCACCTCCGTCGCATTGCACAGAGTTGAGTATTAAAGAGGAGAGTATATGCGGTGGGTGCTACATCCAGTTCCTGGTATCTAATACACACACAATTAACAGGAACTA
The DNA here is from genome assembly GCF_006229205.1 of Suricata suricatta. NCBI lineage: Eukaryota > Metazoa > Chordata > Mammalia > Carnivora > Herpestidae > Suricata > Suricata suricatta. The sequence continues at coordinate 108,353,479 of NC_043705.1, read as the reverse complement.
TGCCTATTGCCTTTCAGACTCCCTGACAACCCCTTGACTTTGATGCCATTGGTTGATTCAACCTTCTCACTAGACAGATTGAGGACCAGACTGAAACCCAAGTCACATGGAGGTGCGAGGGCCAGGACAGGGCTCTCTTTCCTCTGGGCTCAGGGATGTTCACTGCCCCATGGTGGTTAGCCCAACTGGGGCATCTGGACCTCCTGTCCTTGACCTAGTGAGATCTCTCCCTTGGTGACCCCCTGCACAAGGCATCGCTCTGGCGATAAGTCAGCCCTATTTCCTTTCTTGAGCGGACCAAAGGCAATTTTCTTCCTCTGCCCTCCTTCCCCACTCACATCCAGTCTTATCCTCTCCATTGTTCCCCTTCTCACCTGCTCCAAGCCCTCCTGTGTGTTAGCAGATACTGCTTGATCCCCACAATTGTTTGACTTCTTTCCTGCAGGGCCCACCACACCTTGTACATTTCCTTCTCTCAGGCTCAAACACTGAGAAGTTTGCACTTAGCAGCAATTCAGTCCAAGGGGCTGCATATTCAACCTCTTCCCTGCGGTAGGTTTCCCGAGCACCACAGCTCACAGAAATTTCCACGCTTCTCGGTGTTTGATACCAGTAATTAATTTAGTGTTTAAAATGCACCGGCTTACTTCTAACCACTTTGCAGATATGAATTCATGTGTTCTTAACAACTCCTTGAGACTGTGAGGTACTATCATCAAAACTCCAATTTACAGATGAGGAAATCGAGACACAAGGAGATTAAGTACCTTGTTCAGGGTTTTACAGCTATGAATCGGAAGGAGCAGGGCTTCAAACCAAGCAGTTAGCTCCAGACTTACTTCCGAGCCCCTCAGCAGATCAGACCGTGCCTGGCTCATTGCCTGAAGCCACACACTGACTTTGCTTCTCCCCCTCCGTGGCTGGTTTCTCTTCTCTCCATCAATCACTTAGACATAAACCTTCATCTCTGCAGCGATGCTAGGAAATCCAACCTATTTCCCCCAAAATCCACCTCACAGGTTATACCACTCTTTGTAGCTTGATATATACAAAAGATTCTGTTTCCCTGTTGGGTCGATTTATTTATTCATTTAAAAGATCATCCTTGGAGAAATGAGTAAAATGTCCTGAAATTAAAGCTGTGCTGGAAAATCGAGGATGATGATGATGACGATGATGATAAACACTTCTTTTGGAAACTCTGTGCTAAGTTCCTTAAATGCATTATTTCATTTAACCACCAAAGGAGCCTCTGGCAGAACTGCTATTCGGGGAACACTTTCGGTGTAATGACAGCCACGGGCAGAAACGTCACCCCAAACCTCTTTATCTCCTAACCACTATGCTATCCTAACTTCCATTCTGATGTCCAGTCAAAACCTCAAGTTCAAGTCTGTCATACCCGAACCCATAACCCCTGCCTGTCCTACCAATACTCACGCCACTGGTCCCGTCGTCCAGTCCCTGGTGGGTGATGGCTCCGACTCTTTGACTCAACTCCCCCACCCGCAGCCAATCCAAGTAATGCTGATCTGTTCTGATGTCATGTCTCTTGGTTCTCTCCCTTCCTTTCCAAACCCAGTTTTTCATACATTCTTCTGATTCCCTCAACAACCATCCCAAGGATTTTATCCTCATTTTACAAAGATCCAGCCTGAGGTCCAGAAGGCTAAAGCATATTGCCTGGAACCACTCATCTGGTTAAGGACAGAAACACTATTGGAACCCAGATCCATCTCTTCCCAAACCCATGCTTTTCCGCGGTATCAGGTTGGCCGAGCGGGCTAAGGCGCCAGACCCAAACCCATCCACTTTTCCTATCACATCAAGGGGTCTCATTAGCCCCAGTCTGGGGCTAAGATCCCTTTTTGGTGGAATAAGAAATTATTTTAAATCCTTCTGTAACACCACGTTAAAAACAGAATACCGCTTAGGAGTGGCTCCCTTTCCACTTTTATTTCCATCTTTTAAAGTAGATGGAGAAAGTCCCCTCTGGTGCTAGAATACCATTAATATCTTCCCAACACTTGCTAATCTTCCTTTTCAATAAAAAGAGAGCAAGCCCGGGGCTCAGAACCTTGGCAGGCAACAAAATCTAGCTAGAATTTATTAACATTGTTTTGTTTTCATGGTTACCTTCTATTTATGGCGGATGACACGGGTTTTCCACGTGAGTAATGGCAGTAATACAACATTTTCTTTAAAAACAAATGTCTTTGAGTTTTAGAAATAAGTCACTGTCAAAAAAGTATTTAGTAAATAAAGGTTCACCTGCTGCTCAGGATAGCGGGAATCACAATGATGAAATATGGGGGTGAGGGGACAGAAAGCAGAGCCACGTTGTTTTCGGGGGGTAGTGACAGGTTTTGCTTGCCAGCCCCTCCCTGGCCTCAGAGCCAAGAACTCAACTCCTCGCTGACCCTCCACGTGCCTCCTTTCAGTGCCAGGCTAGCTCAGCTTAGAATAGAGGGGTCTTAGATGTCACCTACGCCATCTTCCCACGTCGTGGATGAATATTGAGGCTCAAAGAAAGAAGGGGACTTGTTTAAGGTTATTTATAGCAGGATAACTGTTGTGGGGCCAGGGCCCGCACCCTCCTCTGTACCCAACTGCTTCTATCACACAGAAGCATTTGTCGCCACACACTGTTCATTCCCATACCTGCAGGAGACTGTAAGCAGCGGCACGCAGATTCAGCCGAAGAATCAAACCCTATGCCCTAATGCATCCTTCACATTGTATGGAGATGCTGAACCCCCCTCTTAAATCTCTAAGAGGGTAATAACTATGTGCCATTCTTCGGAGAACTGGTAAGGATAGTCACTCAGTTTTCTGTAGGGTTAAATCCTCTTGCAAAGCCCCAGCTGAGAAAAGCAGCTAGAGGTTAGCTTCTTTAAATGACCGATTGTCTTCAGGCCAATGAGTCCTTCATAGGACCAACGGAGGTCTCTCCTGCTTTAAATAAAGCCAGCTCCCTTTGTTCGGTCCCCCTGAGAGGCGGAGAATTTATTAGCATGTCACTCATAAAACGCCAGCATAGCAGGAAATTAAATTCATCTGGTCTAATCAGCTGTTCTGAAAGCTTTGCTCGTTGCTCTGCTAACCCTGCGGTTGCCAAGGTGACTGCAAATTGATTATTTGAGGACCTGTTCTAGAAGCATTCCAGGTATTGATGTTACATGTAGACATCAACAGTCCCAAGTGTGTATAGAAGGGATCCGCCGTGATGGTAAAGGAGGCTCCAGCCCCAGGAAAGCAAGGGATATTTGAGCTGAAGGGACGGCTCGGGAGAATTCCAAGGGATTCCCCCAGCAGCCTTGGGGACAGTCTTGGGGAAGAGAGAGCAAACTTGTTTTGAGTGGCCTCAAGGGGGCAGACTTAAAACCCGCAGGCAGGAGCTGTAAGAAGAGGCTCTCGGGTCACTATCTGGACAGGCAGAAGCAAACAGTGGCACAGAGGCCTGGTGGTGAGCTTGCTCACTGGAGCCGGCTGAGACTTCTGGCAGATGCAAGGAGCTGCTGCTTCGTGCAAACACCACGAACATTCCACCCAGCTCTGTAACTCAGTGGCAATGGGAATTTTCAGAGTCGTTTCTCTTTCCAAGGAACCAAGGTTTTTGTTCCCGCTTTCATTCTTTTTCACAGCAATTCAAATTAAAATCAAATGACTCAATATCTACATTCAAAGTGTCCTTTCAAACGTAGGATCTGATAAGATAAATGTGCACTCTACAGGGACATTTTGATTCAAAAATAAGCAAATGGTAGGAGTTATCTCTTTTCCAAGGGAGCACGCTGAACACTTTTTATGCATTTAATCTCATTTAATGTAAATGTAATGGAATGATGCTACACAGAGATAATATTACAGACAGACCTTCAAGATCCTTATTTAGAAAGAAATCTACAGATGTTTCTCTGCTCAGAGGATGATAAGGATGGAAGGAATCTCATCTGAGCCAAGAAGGGGATAAGATTTTCCTAAACTGTCCGGCTGATGGTGTGAGGACAATCCCTGGCACCACACAACCTCAGTCCTATTCAAATATTTGTTCAGTAAATCAAAATATGCTGCCTTTTCTGCTTGGCAGGCAGGAAATGACAAATCGGCATCTTAAGGGACTGACAAAATATGTAATTAGACACTATCAATCACTGTTAAAAAAAGCCTGATTTTTCTTACATCAGATAAAGGTGCATTTAGTGTACTAAGAACTTCCCAGACCAGCTGAAGCATTAAGTGTCTAAGTTCACAAGCCCAGCACGCGGGGCAATCAAAGTCCTCTGCTGACAAATGAAGTGACAGCACTGGGCAGTGCCTGGCGCCTTCCCAGGGACACTTCATACTTCTGCACCTTACCTTCTTTATTTGCAAACTGGAGAAGGTGAGGAGACATGAACTGAATGATCTGTTACCCTCTTTTCCAGTCTAACTCCCTCTACTCCTGTCATTCCAAAGGAGGGCAGGAGAAGACTCTTGGTGTGAAGACAGCATCTTGACATTCCTACCGGCCTGATCATGCAGCAGAGAGAAAAAGAGAGGGGTGGGGAGGGAGGGAGAGAACAGGGAGGGAACAAGAAAAGGAGAGAAGGGGATGGGGGCAGAGAGAGAGGGGAGGAGAGATTGTCCCTTTGGGAAAGCTGATGGGAAAAGGCTGGACGCTCCTTGCTGACATAAACAGTCTTGTCTTCTTGATTGAGTGTTTGTGGGTTTTTTAAAAGGTGTTTCCCAAAATATTCAAAGTTAAACTTTTAAGTGACTCATGTGTATATCTCCAAGATCAATTCGTGTTCGTCCTAAAAGGACTTTCTTTGTTCTTTTGTTGTTGTTGTTGCTGTTATGGGAAGGTTGAACAATATGCTTATTTATTCCATAGCTTTACAAACAGGAAGGAGGTTTTAAATGGCTTAGTTCCACAATTCGGGCTAGATGTATATTTAAAGAAAGTGTGTTGCATAACAGACACTGCCTCTTCCTAAAATGCATCATACCAGAGCCAATTTTGGAAAACACAAATATGAGGTGGGTATATTTTGAAAACTATGGGAACATAATAGATCTTTAATTAATATTTGTTCCTTTTATGGGAAATATTTGATTTTTAAGGCATCCGTCTTGCGGAAGCAATTTCTGGCTAGTAAAGGAAGTCAAAGGGGGCATGCAGGTAACATTTCGTTTCTGAGTTTTACTTCTACAGTAAACACCCACGTCACATTTGTCCTAAAGTATTGATTGTTCTATTACAGGAAATGAACAACGCATTCTAAACTACTAAGTGATTTATATACATTTCATTTATAACCCATATTTGTGCGGCATATACACGTGCAAGAGCACTTTCACATTTATTATGATATACTCAGCTGGCACTCAGCCCAAGGAAAGTGACTTCATTTCCCACTTAGAGATGGGAGAAATTAGGCTCCATCTTTGTGACTTGCCTAAGGAAAGCGAGCTAGAAAGTGCTACAACAGACTGTTCTGGAAACTGAGTATTCCAATTCTGGTTATAGCCCCTCTTGCCTAGCCTCCAATCCTCTCCGAGTGTAATCAGCAGTGCATGGGAAGGATTGAAAGATGAGTTATAAGGTCAGAGTCAAGAAGACCTGGATTCACCTCCTGCCTCTCGCATTGCCTGGCCCTGTGCCCCTGGGCAGGCTCTTTTCTTCTTTGAGCCCCATTTGTGAATTAAGCTAAAAATAGTACTCTCCCCACCATGGGACTGTGGGAAGGATTAAATGGAATAATGCATGAAAAGCACATAGCAGAATGTTCCCTAAATGTTAGCCATTGTTATGTTATTATGTAATCTACAAAGTATGTTTGGTTTCACTGTATGAAATGCTTTCAGGCTTTCAAAGACACTACTAATACATATGAAATCAAACCTTGAAAATTAATGCCCTTTTAACAGTAAAGTCATATGCCAGATGCAAAGGATAATATTTCATAGACAAAGACCCTAGTCTGAAGACTGGTCTTTCTTCTTTTTTTTTAAAGGAGAAATTATGTTGTTTCCTGTGTTTTCAAAACCTAATATTAACACATCCGAAGTGTCTGAGCTACATGAAATTGACAATTTTAAAGTCAGAAACCACAGAATAGTGGCAATTTCATATGGCTTAACCCAAGAGATCAATAAACCGCCCAGCAAACGAAAGGAGTTTTCTAGTTGCAATGGAATTGCAGAAGTTTAGGTTGAAAAGAAAATTATTCCCGGTAGAACTCCTCTCCATCCAGATAACACGGGAGTGATGCCACATTCCCAAGAATTACAAATTTAAGTGCACAACCTTCTCCTTCCGGTCGCAAACACACACGGGCATACCCCAGCTCAGGCTCCGAAAGAAATCCAAAGGGTGACATTATGTCTCAACGCCTGCAAATTCCCAAGGAGGGCACCAAAAGTACTTGACAGTGAGTGTGCTAAGGAAATCGGGCAGCTGTTGAAGTCACCTCCTGTGGTCCTGCCAAATGTTTGAAAGGGAATGTACCCTGTGCGTGTGTGCGTGTGCGTGGGTGTGTGCGTGTGTGTGTGTGTGTGTGTGTGTGTGTGTGTGTGTGTGTTTCGCGGGGAGAAGGTGCACGAGCGAGGGGTCTGGAGTACTTGGATGCGGACGCCCGCGTCTGCGGCGCTCTGCTAGTCTCCAAGCGAGCGTTATTATGTTGTTTACTTCTTTCTCTGTGTGTGCCCATGCCTCTGTGCCTCTGGGTGCTTCTGTGTTTGTTTCTTGGCCGCGTCTCTGTTGGACAGGGGTGACTATGTGTCTGTGGGTTTCTGCGCGCGCGCGAGTGTGCTTGTGGGTGCGCTGGACGGGTGTGTCTCCGTGTCAGCGGCTGTGGTTCCGTATAAGTCTGAGCACGTCCGTCGGGGTGCATGTGTGCCTGTCCGTGCATGTCGGGGTGGGCACTGTCGTCTCAGTTTCCGAATGTTGGGGAGGGGCCGCACAGGCGCCCAGACCAGACAGGTAGCAGCCCCCAAAGAGTACCAAGTTCCCGGATCGACTGGTGTGCACGCCGGCCCCAGCTGCAGGCCTCCCGGGCCAGCCCGGGAGCTGGCTGGGAGAGGTCGCCCGCCCGCTGCAGGGGAGCAGCTGGGCCCCGCCCGGGCCTGCCCCTGGAGAGGGGAGGGCGGGCGGGAAGGGACGACGCCTCGCCCCTTTGGGGCTGCCGGCCCGCCATTGGCGGAAAGTTGGCGCACGTCACGGCGAGGGCAGTTCCCTAAAGTCCTGTGCACATAACGGACAGCGCGCAATCCGGAGCGGCTTCTCCAGCTCGCAGGCTGGGTCCCACGCGCGCGGGGAGCCCAGAGCACCCCACAAGCTGAGTGTAGGACGCGCCCCCAGCACAGCCACCCCATGGCCGCTGAATGAGGCTTCCCGGCCTCCGCTCGCTGCCCGCAGCGCCGCGCCGGAGGTCCGCCCGCTGAGGCGCGGCCGGTGCGCCGGCAGCCAGTGCGCTCACCTGCCAGCCTGCGCGCCATGGGGCAGCCCGGGAACCGCAGCGTCTTTCTGCTGGCGCCCAACGGAAGCCACGCGCCGGACCAGGACGGCTCGCAGGAACGAGACGAGGCGTGGGTGGTGGGCATGGGCATCGTCATGTCGCTCATCGTCCTGGCCATCGTGTTTGGAAACGTGCTGGTCATCACAGCCATCGCCAAATTCGAGCGTCTGCAGACGGTCACCAACTACTTCATCACCTCCCTGGCCTGTGCTGACCTGGTCATGGGCCTGGCGGTGGTGCCCTTTGGGGCCAGCCACATCCTCATGAAAATGTGGACCTTTGGCAACTTCTGGTGTGAGTTTTGGACTTCTATTGACGTGCTGTGCGTCACGGCCAGCATTGAGACCCTGTGCGTGATCGCAGTGGATCGCTACGTTGCTATCACATCGCCCTTCAAGTACCAGAGCCTGCTGACCAAGAATAAGGCCCGGCTGGTCATTTTGATGGTGTGGATTGTGTCGGGTCTTACCTCCTTCTTGCCCATCCAGATGCACTGGTACCGGGCCACCCACCAGGAAGCCATCAACTGCTATGCCAAGGAGACCTGCTGTGACTTCTTCACGAACCAAGCTTATGCCATTGCCTCCTCCATTGTGTCCTTCTACTTACCCCTGGTGGTCATGGTCTTCGTCTACTCCAGGGTCTTCCAGGTGGCCCAAAGGCAGCTCCAGAAGATCGACAGATCGGAGGGCCGCTTCCATGCCCAAAACCTCAGCCAAGTGGAGCAGGATGGGCGGAGTGGGCACGGACACCGCAGGGCCTCCAAGTTCTGCTTGAAGGAACACAAAGCCCTCAAAACTTTGGGCATCATCATGGGCACTTTCACCCTGTGCTGGCTGCCGTTCTTCATCGTCAATATAGTGCATGTGATCCAGGCTAACCTCATCCCCAAGGAAGTTTACATCCTCCTCAACTGGGTGGGCTATGTCAACTCTGCTTTCAATCCCCTTATCTACTGCCGGAGCCCAGACTTCAGGATTGCCTTCCAGGAGCTTCTGTGCCTGCGCAGGTCTTCTCTGAAGGCCTATGGGAATGGCTACTCCAACAACAGTAACAGCAGAACGGACTATATAGGGGAACAGAGCGGAGGTCCCCTGGGGCAGGAGAAAGACAGCGACGTGCTGTGTGAGGACCCCCCAGGCACAGAAGACCTTGTGAACCGTCAAGGTACTGTGCCTAACGATAGCATTGATTCACAAGGGAGGAATGAGAGTACAAAGGACTCCCTGCTGTAATGCGGGTTTTTCTACTTTTTTTCAGCCCCCTCCCCAACAAAACACTAAACAGACTATTTAACTTGAGTGTAATAAACTTAGAAAAAAATTGTATAGAGATGTGCAGGAGGAAGGACAGCCTTCTGCTTTTTTTTATTTTTTTAAGCTGTAAAAAGAAAAAACATATTTGAGCGATTGTTTCTTGTACCGTTCAGTTCCTTTTTGCATGGAACATTTAAGTTTGTGTCTGAAGGGCTTCAGTCCCAGAGGACCTGGGGCGGCTCTGTTTTGATGACTTTTCTGTGGATCTACCTCATTGGCCAAGTATTAGGGGTAATATATATTGCTGCTAGTGATTTCTATCGAAGGAGTCCTTCCTTCCTGCACCCTTGCACTGGAGGACCTTGAGTATCTCGGACCTTTCAGCTGTGAACATGGACTCTCCCCCCCCACCCGCTCCTCTTATTTGCTCAAACGGTGTCGTAGGCAGGGATTTGAGGGGCAGCTTCGGTTGTTTTCCTGAGCAAAGTCTAAAGTTTACAGTAAATAAATTGTTTGACCATGACTTCATTGCACCTGTTTCTCCAAAACCCCTTGACTGGAGTGTGGTCGCCTCCCCCACTGGAAACCGCAGGTAACTATTTGTATTAACTGCCCAGGGACTTAATTTGGAATGATACGAGAATGGCATGCACTGATTGCTTAACCCTTTTCGTTTGCCTTTGAGTCGGCTGCCGTGAGCCTGGAGCCTTCCTAATCCAGCTCCTCGGAGCAGTTCTGCCTGCTGACTGCATAGCTTGTCTCGTTCGCCCTACGGTGATCATTCTGTGTTGTTACATCAGAAACACTGACTCACAGAAATGGAGTTACGGACATCTGTTTTGTCCCTCCACACACCCTCACCACCCACCTGCCCGTTCTAATAGCTGCTTATGTTATGTATTTGCTGCAACTCCGAGTGGGGATCTTTGTGCTCCACCAGGGGTTTGGCCCTTTAAAGATAAAGGAAGGAGTCCTTATGATAAAGCTCCTCTAACACACCCTGTAATTCCAGAGCAAACTGAGAGGGTATTGGTCACAGGGAGAAAACTGGAAAACACTTAACCGACGAATACCTCATGACCCCGGAAACAGGATTTTAACCCCTCCTCCTTCTATACTTCCCTCTCTTTGCCCCCTCCTCTCCCTCTGACCCTCCTGGCTTTAGTATAAAGGAAGGTTTCTCAGCCTCGACACTATTAACGTTTTGGGCCAGGTCGTTCTCCTTGGTGGGGCTGCCCCTTCATTGTCAGCCATTCAAGAGCATCCCTGGCCTCTACCTATTGCGTGCCAGGAGTACCTTCTCAATGGGGACTACCAAAAGTGTCTCCAGACTCTGCCAAGTACTCCTTGAGGGGGGAGATCACCCCTGGTTGAGATCCTCAGATATCAGCTTCACAAACCTAAACAGATTTTTAGATTGTGTCTAATGCACTCGCTTGATTTTGCAAAGCATCCAAGAGGGATTTCCCGTGGGTCGCCCAGTTAGTGACAGACCCCAGACCATGGTTCTTCCCCCGTCCCACCCTCCCCCCATGCTGTCTTCCGAACAGACCTTTTAGCTTCCTGACAATGACTGTATTTGTGGGGAGGTGCATTGTTTGCTCAGGTTTATCAATGGAGACGAGGCCTGTGAGTCTACTCCTGCCTTTTCGTGGAGAGATTCTAATACCCTTAAGAGGCACATGAGGGAAAATCACAAAAGTAAACACATTTCTTCTCCCACCCCCTTTCTATTTTTGCCCATGTGTCTGAGCCAGAGCTTGGCCCAGGTTTGACGGAGTGGACCGTCCTCCTTGGCAATGCCAGCCTGGAGAGGATCAGGCTGCAAGTTCATTGCCATTTCACCCCCTCATGAAGCTGACTCCACTTTTGCCTTCCCTTCTGTCCCAGCCAAGATCCCCGACCAGAAAAGCGTTGGCTTCCTCTGCTTCCTGTCAGCTCGGTGGTGGGTGTCTGGGTGCACGCTCGGCTATCTGGAGAAAGCTAGGTGCCCAAGGTTTTGGAACGTGCCATGGTGAACTGGAGAGTGTGCCTTTCGGCACTTTCACTTCTCCAAGGGCTTTCATGCCTGTTATCACATTCTCCTCCTGCTCTGGGCCCCACACCCTGAGGGGCAGGCAGCTTCTCCAGCTAATCCTCACCCTCCCGATAGCCCCACAGGATCTTGGACTTGAAAGAGTCCATAGAAAGCATTTGGCATCCAAGAGATGAAAAACCTGGGAGGAGGGGGATGACCTGCCCAAGGTAAGAAGCCAAGGATGTCAGAGACGGGGCTCCAGCCGGGGCGCCCAGCTGTCACCTGTTATTCCAGGAACTGTTGTGTTCTCTCCCCTGCATGGTCATTGACTTCTGTGCTCACCCTCCATTCTGGAAGCTTTTCCCTGGGGCTGTCCCCTAACAAATTCATTTCAGTGGATGTTTTCCTGCTTTCGGGTCCTTAGCACAAAAATAGGGCAATGACTGCATAATCTGCAGTAGGGACAAGAGAAAGAATTGTTCTTTTCCTCAGCAAGGGTCCACTAGGACAGCCTCAGCATTTAGGGGGAAAATACAAGGCTCCTTAATCGACTGGGGGTTTCAAGCCACTCCAGGTAGAAATTTCAGGTAGAAAAAAAATGTTGTAAACTTTTCTGTGATCATTGTAAGTCCCATGGACAATAAACGTTATTAGCAACAACAAAAAATATTGTATATATATTCTTTTGGTTACAGAAGTACCTACTGTAATTTCCATTAAAATTCAAGTACCAGGGAGTTTAGCCCTGCGTTCCTTCAAGAATCCCTTAAATACAAGCGCTTTGATCAGTTCTAAGGGTCTTGACAAGCAAGACCATTTTAGGCATGTCTCCATCCCTTGCTCTTGGTCTCCTTTTGTTTTGCTTTTTTTTGGTGAGGAGGTAGGCGTCTTTTAGTGAGCCTCTGTCCCTCTTGCTGAACAGGTTGGTTACATAAGGTTTGTGTTGGATTCATCATCGTGAAGTTTTCTTTGCCTGGACAGCAAGTTCTCTGAGTCTGTCAGATGAGAACCTTATCCTGAGATGTAAGCTGACAGGTGCGCAAAGTGCCAGGCCAGGGTGGGCCTCCCCGCTGAGGTTACTGGGGGAAGGAATCTGGGGAAGAGGGAGCTTGGAAGTATAGGAAGTGTTGTCACACGATGCTTGGACTATTTCTGATGAGGGTGGCTCGGTTGGATAAGCGTCCGACTTTGCCTCAGGTCATGATCTTACGGTTCGTGAGTTTGAGCCCCGAGCCGGGCTCTGTGCTGACAGCTCGGAGCCTGGAGCCTGCTTCAGATTCTGTGTCTCCCTCTCTCTCTGACCCTCCCCTGCTCACACTCTATCTCTCTGTCTCTCAAGAATAAATAAACATAAAAATAAAAAACATTTTTTAAGAATATTTCTGACAAAACTACTACCACAAGAAGCCCAGGCTAGAATCAGTCAGGGGGTATTTATGGGGCACCTACTGTGTGCAGCGTGAGAAGAGCATAGTTGTCAGTCTCTACCTTCTGGAGCATAAGGTGAATAATACTAAACAGATCCCTTTTAGTATCTGACTGAATGATATGAACAGTGCTAGGCACCTTTAGAGGCATTATGTCACCCTATCACCCCATGATGTAGCCAACATAATAGTTGTCTCTTGATAAATGAGACAACTGAGGCTTGGAGAGATTAAATAACTTCCCAAAGCCGCAAGAACTGGCCAGCCGCAGAGTCAGGATTGGAACCCAGGACCCTGGGAGTCCAAACCCATACAGACCAGGAAGGGGCACAGAGCAGCCCACAACCCGTACCCGAATGAGTGTAAAATGGGAAATGCAATACCTCTCAGAGAGAAGAAGGAGGCTGCTGTGGGCTGGGGCAGGGAGGAATGTGCCCTTCGAAGCATGTGACTGCAGGACTTCTGGGGCTGGAGACGGGAAGCTGATCGGCCAAGTGTCGAGTTTGTTTCTCGGAGTCTTTGCTTTGTCTTTTCATTGGAGATTCAGGCCCAGCTGAAAACAAAGCCAAAAACGATCTGAAACTTTAAAACAAGCACTGGGGAGGGCAGAAACACAGCCTGCTTCACATCCTGGCAGATTCATTTTTGGTTGCGAAGTTGAAGTTCGTAATTCGGCGGAGCAGCTGAGCCTCGTGGGAAGTGTGGCCGGCTGAGGGGGCCCTGCAGGTGCGCGGCTCCTCAGAAACCAGCATTCTTGGGCAGGGAGGGTACATGATCTTCTGATGGCAGAGAGCGAGGACGGTGCATGAGACTTCGGGGGGAGACCTTTCACAGACAGCATAATGCCCACTAAATCCAGCCCTGTGCTAATCCCTCCTTGTCTGACAGTGCAAATATAATATGAAGGAGGCATTGTTGAAATACCTAAGCAAGCAAACTTCCCAAGGACTTGGGAAATGCTGGTGTCTTATGAATATAAGGAGGCAGGGTGAGGTGAAAAGAATCGTGCTCTGGGATTTGTGCAGCTAGGTTTCAGGTCTCAACTCCGTCCCTTTCTCTCTCTGTCTCTCTCTCTGTCTCCCAATCTCATTCTCTCGCTCACGTTGGGTCAGGCAGTTTTCCTCAGTGGATGTCAGTTTGCACATCTGTAAAATAATGAGACCAGTGCAGGTGGTCTTGAAGCCATGCTCAGGTATGAGTTTATAGGGCCATTAATTTAGAAGCTAATTAGAGACAGTAGTTTATATTTCTAGTTAGAAGTGATGACATTTGTCCTGTAAATAATGGTTGTCTATCCTGGGGGTGATCAGCTGGCAGAGGAGAATGTTGTGAAGACCTATTTGATGTGTGATCACTGCCTTCAAATATTTAAGGACCATCTGGGGAAAGGAAGGTATCAATTTTATATGAATACCGGGAGGCGAACTGAAGCTTAGAGGAAGGTAGAGTCTCAGTGCAGAGACTATTTGAAATAGTTTGTCCATTCGAATAGTGAGCCTCCGGTCATTGGAAGCATTCAAGAGAAGCTCAAATAAAGCTCTACGGGGGATGAAGCACACAGGGTTTCTGCACCAAGCAGGAGCCGGATAAAGCTCCTTCCAAATCTGTGCCTCTATGTCCTTGAAACCAATAGACCTGAATGTCCTTAAAGAGTATTCAGACCGTTCCCTAATTCCGCTGGCCTTCTCCCCAATTCCTCTGAATTTCGGAGGTTTCACTGCATTCCTAAACAGGAAACCTCCGGGGGAAATCAGGATCTCAACAGTCCTTGGCCGTGGAGGGAAATCCAGAAATAGAGAAATAAGGTTAAGCAGTTTTCCAAACTATTAGACCTTTTCATCAGCTGCTCTTCCCATGCCTTTTGCAAATGACCTACTAACTCCCAGAGAGAGAATAATGAGAGCCGCAAAGTCCTCTCTGCAAAGGCAATTACATACTTCTCCACCCTCAGAATCCGTGCACTTCCTGTGGTTTTTCCGTCACCCAAGCAGGGCGGGAAGGAAGGGAGGCAGGTCCCTGGAAAGCACTGAGCACTTCAAAGCCCCTCTGCTCCAGGAGCCTGGAGACCTGGGGTCCCCTCACAGCCCACCCACAAACCAGAGGGGCAAGCTCGGGCAGGTCACTTTCCTTCTCTGGATCTGTTTTCATCGTCTCTAATGAGAGATAGCTTGGTTTCCATGAGTCTTGTGTTTCCTTTTTCCAGAATTCAGTAAGATTTCAGGAAGTGTTCAGTGCTGCACATCTGGTTGCCGTGCTTTTACTTGAAAGGCACATTTTTTTCTCATTAAAAAGGTAACAGATGTTCTTTGTAGGACATTTAAAAATATAGGAAAGCACAAAATGAGATAAATCACACATTACATTACCACCTAGAGACAGACATTGTTAGACGTGATATAGATGCTTCCAGTCTTTGTCCTAAGTTTGGCTATACAATCTGTATAAATATATTTTTTAACTTTAAAAAAATTGTTTAATGTTTATTTTTGAGAAAGAGAGAGAGACAGAGGGCAAACGGGAGGAGCAGAGAGAGAGGGAGACACAGGATGTGAAGCAGGCTCCAGGCTCTGAACTGTCAGCACAGAGCCTCATGCAGGGCTTGAACCCATGAACCGCGAAATCACGACCTGAGTCAAAGTCAGAACCCCAACCGACTGAGCCACCCAGACGCCCCAAATATATTTTTAAATAAAAGTGAATTTGATTAATAATACAACTTTGGACCCACTGATAAAAATTTTACAAATGCCTCCTTGAGTACATTCTATTTGTAATATGATCCAGATATCATAATTGGCCTGGCGATATACCGTGGCCAGCAGTTTTCAAAAGTTAGGAGTACAAAGAAATCATCACTCGCAGAACATCTGGATTGGGAAATCTGAGCTGGGACCCAAGAATCTGCATTCTAACAAGCTTCCCCCAGGTTTTTCTAATACAGGTGGTCCAACAATCACATTTTGATGAGTAAGTTTACAGAGATAAATTCTGTAAATTAAACAGAATGCCCTCCACTTCCTTGCTAGTTGTTGACAAAAAAAGTTTCCATACCTGTCTCTTTGAAAGCATGCTTTCTGCAAATGGGCTCTAGTCTAGGGCACCTGGGTGGCTCAGTCAGTTAAGCGTCTGACCTCAACTCAGGTCATGATCTCATGGTTTTGGGGTTTGAGCCCCACATCAGGCTCTGTGCTGATAGCTCAGAGCCTGGAGCCTGCTTTGGATTCTGTGTCAGCCACTCTGTCTGCCCCTCCCCTGCTCATGCTCTCTCTTGCTCTCACTCTCAAAAATAAATAAACATTAAAAAAATTAAAAAGAAAAAAAAGGTCTCTGGTCTTCTTTCAGAGTGCAGGGACCTAACCACTGAACTCCTAGGGCAAGGTTCTTGTTGCATTATTACATGCCTCTGACCCAGCCAGTTGACTTATGTTAAAATAAATCTATTCAAGTTATGTAGTGACCAGTACCTACCATTTGAAAAGTATAACAGCAGATGTCTATTTCCTAGGGGACCTCTTGTGATAACAATGGCCCGTAGCTCCCGAGTGCTACTGTGAACTCAGCGTTATGCTGGGCAGTTTTCATGCATGATCTCATTTAGTGCTCACGGTGGCCCTACCAAATGGGTACAGTTGTGTTTGTCCCCATTTTATAAATAAGGAAACTGAGACTTGAAAGGGTTTATTCAGTTGCCAAAGATTGCTCAGCCCACTTGAATGACAGGGATTCTGACCCAGAGCCCCTGTGTTTCCCCACTAGGAGAGGCCACCGTTCCCCCTTGGGACTGGGGTCAGGTAAGAGACAAGCAGGGAGATGATGGTGACAAGAACTTTTTAATGGGTGCACTTTGTTTCATTCTCCAGGGGTTCTTTTCATGTGCCCTGGTTAATTTCTGAGCCTTGTGACATAGAGGCAAGGCTGTAACTAAGTATCAACTAGGAAACCAGATTGCACTGATGAGGGTGGGCCACACACCACATCTTGCACCACTATTCGGGCAGGTAGGAGGCAGAGGTGGGCACCTGGCACCAACACATTAGTTTACACTGAGTCAAATCCTGACCATCATGGCAGGAAGCCCTTGACAGCTGGATTTGTGGTGCTTTCCCCATCTCTCTGCCCAGGTTTCACATTAGAGAATATCCACGGGGGATGGGCACTGAGCAAGCCCATAATGTCCTTAGTGGACTAAGAAGCCCCAGGCTCCAAGAGCTGGGGTCGGTGACAAGAGAGCACAGGAGCGAGGAGAGGACCATCTCTCCTGGCTTGTGCTATAATCATTTTTCCAGTGTCGAGAGGGGAAGGCTGCAGTACTGAATATAGTCACTTCAACAGTTTTTAAAATCACAACAGCAATACTCATGACAAGGGAGAATCGGAGTCCTAGGGAGCTCTTGCTTTCTTTTCAACTACAACTGCCTTTGTTTGTCTGTTAGGCTTTCTTCCTTGTGCCCATTTTGTCTCCGTTCTCCTGCCTAGTGCTTCTCTTGCTAAAAGTCCTATCAGATGTTCCTGAACATAGCAGACAACCTGACAATTTGTTTGGTGTTTTGTTTTGTTGGAGAGGTACTCACAGTTCTCTTAGATGCATGGCCAACTATAAGCCTGTTCTCACAGCATTCAGACTTCTTTCCTGTTCCAGTCCCCAGTGTTTCTCCATTATTCCAAATGACCACCTGGTCTCCTCAACCTCACAGAACTGGGGTCAGTCTCAAGGGCCAGAGGTGGCCAGCCTGAGAAATCTCCTTCTATAGGATCGTATAAGGCTTAATGGTGTTAGTCAAGGTATGAGTTTCTCGATGCTGTTTTATTTTACCGCCGTGGGGTCCCCAAAGTGATTTCGGGGAGCATCTGAGAAAATGCACATTCCTGACCCCCCCGTCCCGGGGATTCTGATCTCCCAGGACTGCGGTTGGGAGCTAGCAATCTGCATTTTGCCCCAAGTTCCCCCAGGGGACTGTGGTGCGGGCGCTGTCTAAGGCTGAATTGGTTTCCCTTCCCCGCCCTTCCCACTAAAGAGCACAAAACGTAAGCATACGGAAGAAGTAATCTTGTACTGTTTCATGCATTCAGCAAAAAATCATCCTGTCAAATAAATGGAATCTTAGTTTTCCACCATTATCAAATAAAACAATGTAAATGAAAACAATGTGTAAATGATAAAGCATTACTCTGATGATAAATGCCTTGAGCAATTAGGCACTTAATTAAAAATGTATTTTGCAATAACCTAGCATCTACACCGTTATCCCCCCTCAAAAGCATCACTGTCACCTAGTCCCAAACCCTCTTCATGTAGCCTGGGAGGTAGTGGCACAGGAAGAAAAGGAATTTTGCTGCAGTAATAGACTCCCAGTCCAGTGCTCCTTCCTCCCTGACACCATGCCCTGGTTAAGTCAAACATACCAAGGTCTGTATGAATCAATTTGCCTAATGTACATAAACCCTCCTACTTAGAAATCTCACGGGGGTTCCACCCAGCTGCAGAGAAGAGTATGATTCATACATATTCACACATACACCTCCACAGATGCACACACCCAAAACATACACACACACATACACACACACACAGACTTTCACCCTGATGCCTATACCTACATCCATACAATACTTACATCCACATTTCCACATAGCTATGTGGCCACATCTAGGTTCTTTTGTGGGTACTCCCATATGCGTACATACACACATATAGGACACAGACACACTCAGACTGGAACCTTAGAGAAACACACACATGGGATTCCTAAGCCACGTCGTGTAATAGCGGGGTCCCCCTGCTCTTTAAGTCTGCAGATTCATATGCAGACCCCTTTTCCTTGGTAAGTATATAAACCCTTCATTTAATATATGTGTATTGAGTTTCTATTAAATGCCAGGAATTGTTATGCGTTGAGGAATGCACTTTATCTTTGCCCTTATTGAGTTTGTGTGAAATGGAAGAGAGAAGTTATTTATTTATTTATGTATTTTAGAGAGACAGAGAGAGACAGTGCGAGCAGGGGAGGGTCAGAGAGAGAGGGAGACACAGAATCCGAAGCAGGCTCCAGGCTCTGAACTAGCTGTCAGCACAGAGCCTGACACAGGGCTCGAACCCACGAACTGTGAGATCATGACCTGAGCTGAAGCCTGACGCGTAACCGAGTGAGCCACCCAGCTGTCCGGAGAGAAGTCTTTTAATCAGCATACAAAGTTGCAACTGTGGTATGGGCCAGGGAGGAGGCTTGTGTTTTGAGGGAATCTAAGAGCTCAGGAAAGGTTTCCCCAAAGAAGTGATGTTTCTTTTTTCTTTCTTAAATTTATCCATTTATTTAGAAAGAGTGAGAGAGACAGAGCACATGAGTGGGGGAGGAACGGAAGGATAAGGAGAGAAAGAAGCCCAAGCAGGCCCTGCATTGTCAGCACAGAGCCCCAGCAGGGGCTCAAACTCACCAGCTGTGAGATCATGACCTGAGCCGAAACCAAGAGCCGATGCTTAACCGACTGAACCGCCCAGGTGCCCCAGAAGTGAGGTTTCTACTGAAAGCTGAAGAGACTAGCTAAGTTCTTGAAAGAGAAAGGAAGGCAGAAAAGCATGTGCGAATGTCCTGTGATGAGAGAAGGCCTCATGCGTAAGAAGACTGAACAAAGGTCAGTTTGGTTGGTGTGCAGAGAGGAAGAAGGTAGCAAGGCGTGGGACAGGCCTGCAAGAGGCAGCAGGGGCCGCATGTGCAGGGACTTTTTAATTAGTTTATTTATTTTTTGATGTTTATGTATTTTTGAAAGAGAGAGACAAGAGCACAAGCAGAGGAGGGGCAGAGAGAGAGAGAGACACAGAATCCGAAGCAGGCTCCAGGCTCTGAGCTGTCAGCACAGAGCTCGGTGCATGTATGGGCTCGAACTCACAAACCATGAGATCATGACCTGAGCCGAAGTCGGACACTTAACCGACTGAGCCACCCCAGCGCCCCCAAACCCTGTAACTTTGGAGCTCTGGGCTTTTACGCTTGGCCTCCTGCCTGGGCCTGCTGCCCTGCTCCCACTCCTCTTGGCTCAGAGCACCCCACGACAAGGTGGGGTTTCTTCCAGAACATGCTCATTGACTATTCTTGGCCTGGGCAAGGACGGGAGGTTGGGCAGGTCGGGTTCATAAAGATTGCCTTGTGCCCTCCCAGAGCAGGAAGCAGAGCCTCTGCCCAGCTCCAAGCCCGGAGCGCCCTTTGCACAGATCGGCAGTACCAAGAAGTAAATGGAGATGATGGCAAATGCGACGTCTGCAGGTCCTGCCGAGGACTGTGTCCCTCACTGCCCAGGCCAGTAAACACATGTGCACGTATTTACACATTAACAAGATTTTCCTCCCTTGCGTCGAAGCATTGCACAGCAAAGGAAGAAGTAGCGAGTAGTTCATCAGCCACAACCCTCCGCATTATTTCCCTCCGATGAACTAGAATTACACCGGGTGTGCATTTTGCTCCTGTTTACCAGCAGAGCCTACAGAGTCCTTAACCCAGAGCCAGTGACAGGCTCCGGGAGGTCAATAGGAACATTCCTGTTGAATTAAAGGCTCACCTAGAGCCTTAAGCATCTTAAGGCCATGAAGATGTTCCCAAGTGATTTTTTTGATATTCTTAAGACTCCTACCCACTGAGATTTTATGTTTTCCAGGATGTGTTTGGAAATGTTTTCTTCTATAATTAAAAAGAATTCTATAACATAATTTGAAGCTCTTTTTAGTTTGCTTCAGGCCATGTCAGCAACACCCTTTCTCTCTCCCAGTTGGGTGCTTTTTTATGCTGTTCGGGCAGAGGCTACCGGAGGCATCAAGTGCTGCAGACCATAGCACTGTATGCAAGGGGACACAGTGTCCTAACAATCCTTCCTTTTGATCAAGCACTTGGCAGGTCACAGAGGGCTTTATCTGATCCTTAGAACTCCAAAGCTCCAGAAGCTTGTTCCCATTTCACAGATAAGAAGACTGAGGTTGAAAGATTTGCCCCAGAGCGTGGAGCTACCATATATCAGGCTTGGGGCTTGAACTCAGGGCCTCCTACTCACAATCAGGAGACAACACCAGTTTTACTGCACTCGGCTACCCTTCTTGGATTCAGATTCTCCTCAACGTACCTCTCTGCTCTCTGCGGCCCTGAATCACATCCATTCAGTGTCCACACTCCCCCCAGCACCGAGCCACAGGTTCCAGGCAGCAGATGAGTGACTGCCCGCTCCAGGGACAGTCCCCAGGATGCTTTCAATATTGACAAGCCCCAAGCTTGGGTGAGCTCATGCTGGGAGGGGCCAGTGCATGGCTTAGAGCAGAAGCTCTGGACCTTTTGGGGATCCTGGCTGCTGACACCAGATGCGCTTTCCCCAGGGGAGAGCCGTGGACTGTGCTTGTTTGCTCTGCCCAGTTCTCCCTGGATCGGGATGTTTCTGTGCAAGACCTGATGTGACTGGCTCCAATCTCATGCCCATTTGGCACAGCCCAGCCCGCTTCTGAGGGCCAAGCCCCACACCTCGGTAAAAACTGCAGACTCCAGGAAGTATTTCAGCTGCCTGAAAACAGCTTGTGTTTGGCGAAAATGTCCTGTTTTCATCACGGCAATTAGATGTTCTTGTTTTGCACACGTCTTCTAACAGAGCTGCCTTGGGCACAGGTGAACAGTATTTAAGGAGTCTGGGAAAGCCCGAGATGGAAGGCACATCCCAACTGTGAAGAAAGCTCCCATTGTCAATCTCTTCCCTTTGGAGGGTCAGCTGGTCAGCTTTACTTAGCTCTCCAAACAACATGGATTCATTGATTCATTCATTCATTCCTTGAAAAGATGTCTGAATGCCAGAGCCTGTGCTAGCTATAAGGGATGTCCCTATGACCAAGACTGATGTGGTCGGTCCCGGCACTTTACTTTCTCACAATTTAATGAGGGAGACAGACAATGAACAGGGAGTTAGAAATGGTTTTTGGATCAAGTTCATTTTTTTAATGTTTGTTTATTTCTGAGAAAGAGAGGGGGGAGGAGCAAAGAGAGAGGGAGACACAGAATCTGAAGCAGGCTCCAGGCTCTGAGCTGTCAGCACAGACCCAGACACAGGGCTTGAGCCTACGAACTCTGAGATTATGACCTGAGCTGACGTTTAACCAAATGAGCCACTCAGTGCCCCTGGATCAAGTTCTTTAATTCTAAAACCAGAGAAACTTAAATATACTTATATGAATGGGACTAAGGGATAGGAAATTGGCTTCTGGATTTTGCTAGGAGATTCAGGATAATATCAAGTATCTGTCAACTTCAGACTGACTTTTAACCATCTATAAAAATATTACTGTCTTCCCTTTGAAAACATCTCAGGGAGGGGCAGCTGGGTGGCTCAGTCAGTTAAGCAGTCACCTTCAGCTCAGATCATGAT
Source organism: Suricata suricatta (assembly GCF_006229205.1). Lineage (NCBI taxonomy): Eukaryota > Metazoa > Chordata > Mammalia > Carnivora > Herpestidae > Suricata > Suricata suricatta. The sequence goes on along the minus strand of NC_043705.1, from coordinate 108,331,890 downwards.
ATTAAGGTTTGTGAGTTCAAGCCCTATGTCTGGCTCTGTGCTGACAACTCAGAGCCTGGAGCCTACTTCAGATTCTGTGTCTCCCTCTCTCTCTCTCTGCCCCTTCCCCACTCACACTCTGTCTCTGTCTCCTCAAGAAAATGAATAAACATTAAAAAAATAATAAAATAAATAAAAATACAAACATCTCAGGGAAAAGTGTAGTTGATGGTGGTTTCCAAGGTTATTACTTGTCTCTGTCTTGTACACGTTTAGAATACTATGCCCAGTTCTGAGGGACACATTTTTCAAGGGAAGGGGGACACTTGGGGCCCTTCTAGGCTTGCCAGGTTTAGCCAATAAAAACACAGGACATTTCATTAAATTTAATTTCAGATAGCCAAGAAATTCTTCTTTCATAGAAATATGTCCCAAATATTACATGGAACATATAAACCCTCCCCTCTTCAAATCTCATTGTTCATCCAAAATTCAAATTTAACCAGACTCCTGTATTTTAATCTGACAGCCTTACACTAGAAAACAGGAGCAAAGATAGTAAGGAAATCTCCATAAGTCTCAAAGGGAATCTTTGGAGGAACCTGACTTTTTAGCTTGGATATTGGTGTCGGGTTTTTCAAATATCTTTTTTCCAACAGTTCATATGGAAAAGAGCAAAAGGTACATTAGGAGGGAGGGAAAGGTTTCGAGGTCAAAAGTTTGGGACACACCCTGTGGTCCGCGTTTCCATTTTGGAGTTCACACTGTGGGACCCATACCTGCCTGACCTGGCTTAACCTATGATGCCCACAGAATGCTATGTGTGGTCTTTTGTCTGTTTGTTCTGAGAAGTTTGTTTTATAGAGGACACCCATTAACATCTTGCACGCTTACAACTCTACCCAGCACACTTTGGGGAACGCTGGCGTAAAAAAATGAAAGTTCTCTTCAAATCTTCAGAGTGCTGCTGGGTAAGAAGGAAGCAGAGCTAGTCTTTGTCAACCAAAGGGCCGAGCTGTGCCCAAAGTTTGGGCGCACATGGGCGACAGAATTCTGGCCCAGTATCAAGGCTAGAAATTTCTGACAGTTATAATAATCTGAAAGGTAATGAGCTCCCTGTCTGGAGACATTAAAACAGCAATGAAATGCCATCATGGACACTAGAGGAAATTTTTGGTTTGTGCAGGAAGGACTCCAGGTCTTCGAGGAAAGGTATATTCACATAAAACACAGAGGGGCCTCCCCCAGCAAACTATCTTTAAAATTATGTCCCAGGCTTCATATTTGTTCTTCAGTCTGAGGCCATTCCTCAGTATTCCCTTCACATCTCTGGGCCAAACCTCTCTGGGATATTAGTACTCTCAAATTAGTGATCCTTGCTCTGATCTGGGCCTCTTCCGAGCCTAGCCAGCTACCTTGGGGGTTGGCTCTTTGGAACCCCAGCTTGAACCTCTGGGAGTGACTTACAGACCTCATGAGTAAACTAGAGCTCGCAGTTGAGCTAAGCACCCCAGAAGAGGATGTGGTCTGCAGAAACGTGGCCCCATGCTCCTCCGGGACTGTGTGACTCCTGCAGGCAGTGCCCACAGTATGCTACAGGTCACCACATGCCACAGAAGTCCACAGAGGGTCAGATCCCAACTCTGCCTCTTCCTGAATGTGTGACCTGGAGAAAATTGCTTGGCCTCTCCAAGTTGTATTTCCCACTGTAACAAAAACAAAAAGACAAAAAGAAACCCAGAGAATGATTAATACCCTGCATCATAAGACCATGAAAATTGGGACGCCTGGGTGGCTCAGTCAGTTAAGCATCCAACTTCAGTTCAGGTCATGATCTCGTGGTCCCTGAGTTCCAGCCCTTCAGGCTCTGTGCTGACAGCTTGGAGCCTGGAGCCTGCTTCCAATTCTGTGTCTCCCTCTCTATCTGCCCCTCTCCAACTCGTGCTATCTTTGTCTCTTTAAAATTAAAAAAAAAAGATTTATGAAAATGAAAAGAGATTGAAAGTACATTCAGAAGACCAGTAGAGTGCTGGTACAAAGTGGACACCCGTAACTGTTTATTTAGTGGATGACTATTATTGTTACCATCGTGATAAAGACTCAGAGAAGTTAAACGATTTCTGTAGAATTTCACCAATGTGTGTGCCAAGATTTCAGGCCCCAGCCAAAGCAGTACCCTGGAAATTGCCTAGATCTCTAACACCTTCCTTTTGGAACTTGTGCTAGAGAATGGAAAGTAGTGCATGTGTATTAAAAATCACAGTTTTCCTTCCTGCAGGTCTCAGGCCAGTAGAAAGAGGGGCAACTGGGGGCAGGTAGCCCTGGTTCTTGGTTTAAGTGACTCCACCTCCTTATCCATTCTGGACTCTGGTCCTCATCTGTAAAATAAAGAGTTGGACTAAGATTTCTTCCTCAGTTCTGTGAACTGTGCCTTTGAACCAGGGGCATTGAAGACAGCTATGTAAGCCATGGCCCGTGGTACTTAACAAAAGGAAGATCTTGACAAACTGAAGCAATGCGTCTGTATGTGTGTGCAGACACGTGTGGACATGGCGGCATGCAGTGTACCCCAGGGGTTTTGAAGTCATTTCTATTGCCCCCTGCTCTTGCGCCTGTCTGTGAGTTTGGTAAGTAAAGAGTTCGGCCCAGAATTAGTTGTAAAGGTAGGAGACAAGCACTGACCTCCAAATGGGGAGAGTTGGGTCCGAGACCCAGTCCGACTCCGCTGGAAGAGCCTATTCTCTGTCTCCAGGGTGTGACACTCCCTTGCGTCCCCAGCCCTGACTCCTCATCTTCCACGTGAGGCATTCGGTTCCAGGATCTCCGAGCTCTGTGTCTCTTGGGAAAGTGTCTCTGATCTATTTTCGCTCGGGTTTGCGTGCTCTCTACCAGCATTAGCCTCATCGGCTAATGACTCAAGTTTTGCTTATTTCTTGTGTTTGATGGGCGCTGGTTTCCGAACACGTGCTCTGCTGCCAACTTTAGCCTTTCTTAGATTATGGGAGTGCCGAAAGGAAGGCACCAGATCATTTATCTCCATTTCCTCCCAGGATTCTTCTCTCCCGGCCCACACGACACTCCCTTCCATTCTGGCCACGCAGAGTCCCGCCTCCTCCGGGGATGATACACCAAGCAGAGTCTGCTTTTCACATTAGCCGAGAGGAGGCCTGAAGTCAGAAATCCTTGGCCCATGAGTCACTTTGTCTCTTTGTGCCTCACTTCCCCCCGTTATAAATAGGTGGGGTCTCACACTTTCTCACCACCCAGGGCTTGCCCTCACCACCACGGAGGGCTTTTTTGTGCAGATGCGGAGTCCCTGGTTCACCGATGGGCTCTCTCTCTGATATCACAGCCTCCAGGGTGTTCTCTAAGGAAACAGTGTGTCTCTGTGCTTCCACTTTCAGTCCCCTCCATACTTCCCTTCATTACTGCTCGAGGCACAGAACTTCCGAAAACACAGAAGTCAAGCTTTGCTGAAAAGCCTTCAGTGGCTCCCTATTACCTCCAGGATAAAGACCTTGGCAGGTGCTCAGCCCAGTAGAAGCTCAGATCCAATGACTTGCCATCCAATGACATATACCAGCCTGCAGCACACTCGGTCCCCAGGACCTGTGAGGTGCAAGGTGCCGCCCTGGGAAGAAATAAAGAAGGGACTAAGACTTGGACCCCAGGCTTAATAAGCTTACATGCTTTTTGAAAAGGTAAACAGGCTCACAAAAATAATTTTTAATTTTTAAGTACTGGAAGTGCTCTTAGAAATCACTGACCTGGAATCCCCCTGGGAGCTCAGTTGGTTAAGTCTGATTTCGGCTCACATCATGATCTCACAGTTCATGAGTTTGAGCCCTGCATCGGGCTCTGTGCTGACAGTGTGGAGTCGGTTTGGGATTCGATCTCTCTCTCTCTCTCTCTCTCTCTCTCTCTCTCT
>NC_043705.1:108308602-108327883 GCF_006229205.1 Suricata suricatta | reverse complement strand
AATAAAAACGTAGTTCCTATATTCGTTTGCTAGGGCTGCCATAACACAATAGGACAGGCTGAGTGTCTTCAACGGCAGATATCCATTTGTTCACAGTTGCATAGGCTGGAAGTCCAAGATCAAGATCCTGGCAGGGTTGGTTTCCTCTGAAGCCATCCACCTGCTGCCTCTTTACAGGGTCTTTCCTCTGCGCACCCAAATCCCTGCTGCCATCTCTCCATGTGACCTGATCTCTTCTCAGACAGGCCCCAGCCAGATTAGGTTAGGGTCCACCCCAGTGGCCTCAACTTAATCACCTCCTTAAAGGCCCCACCTCCAAATACAGCCACACTTCAGTGTAGTGGGAGTTCAGGCTTCAGCATATGAATTGGAAAGGAACACAATTCCATCAATAACCGTTCCCCACTAGCTCACAGCTGAATAAAAGGGACGAGCACACAAAAGTGGAATGATACGTGCTATAACACAGGTAAGTACAAGCCTGGCGGAACACAAATAATAGTTGATGACATTACTAGCTGCATCGCCAACCAATCCCGTGTGCCATGCACTCTTCTAGGCACAGGATGCATGATCTAATGCAATTCTCACCAGGATTGAATGTCTGGAAACATTCACTAATGCCTGTCGTGTCAATCACTATGCTAGAGTCTGAAGATCCAAAAACGTGTAAGCTTAGACCACAGAAGAAAGACTCTGGCTGTTTCGTAAACACACACACGCGCGCACACGCACACACACACACACACACACACACACATACACACACACATACACACGGTGTGCTGTCTAAGTCCATTTCTGTTTATGGGTCCCACACTGGTTGTTATTCCCCAGCCAGGTAATATAGCCTGCATCCAACCAGGAAAATGATCAACATCTTGCAGTTGAAGAAATTGAAACATAGCCAGTAAGTAACCCCGCCCCCCATCTCACTAGTAAATTGGTAGTAAATTGCAGGCTCTGGGATGAAACACACTTTTTCTGGCCCCACGGCATCACAGTCCCCTCTCTTACCCAGCACCCCATGCTGCCTCTCCATGACAAAGCATCTTATTCCTTTTATCCCAAGGGGAAGAGGAAATGAGACCACTGCAAAAAGGAGAGAAATTTAAGCTGAGCCATGAAATGGGGTAAAGAGCAGAGAAGATACTTACAGATAGAGAAAATAGTATATCATAAAGAGCAAGGTCTATAACGAGATGGCTGAGCAGGTAGCATAGAGGGCTGGTGGGTGTCTTAAGGCTGGGGAGGTAAATTGCAGTCAGATTAGGTGAGGTCTTCTTATCACTGCTCTAATAATAAAATTGGGCTTGATTCTCTAGATACTGACACGCTATTGGACATTTAGCATAAGATCATTTTACCAACAAAGAAACCCAGGGCCAGAGAGAAAAGACTTGTCCAAGGCCATACAGTTGTTGGAGCAGACACCAGCGCCCAGATCTCTCAGTCCCAGGCCAAAGCTACGCTCTGCTAAACTCAGCCTAAAGAAGCACATGGAAACTGACATAATTAAAAAGAATGGGACTTTTTCCATGTTTCCCCATGTCTTTCATCCACTTTTCACCCACTTTCTCTTTGGGGAGATTGAACATTTCTCCAGGTTTCAAGAAATTAATATTTTTTCACCTAAAATAACTGCTATGCCAAAATGAAATATTATTGAGAGATTAGCAAAGTGTAAGCATTTTAGAAACAATGAATTATGGATACCTTAGAAAACACACATGGCATATCATCAGTTACTTACTATAAATGAATCCAGATTTTGCTCTGCTAAAGGTTATAGCACTTTGGTATATGCTTTAAATCTCCACTAGTTTAAAATTCAAAGTGTTCATATTTTCTGAATGGCCATTTGAAATGAGCAGCATTCAAGTGATAGGACTACAGCTAAAAACATTAAAATAAACATTAAGACTATAAATATTAATTAATATGAAAATAAAATAAAATAACTGCTATGGTTCAGTCAGAAAGATCCCGTGAAGTCATGGTTGATGCCTATCCCTGTGTGGTTTTGTAGAGTGTGACCGAACAGCTCCCTGGTACATTTATAGACTAGATGGTCCTGTATTTCTTATGTCTAATAGATACTTTGAGATAGAGCGATTAACTAAACAGCCACTCTGGCTGAGTTTTTTTTGCCACATATATCGGGTCAGCAAACATTTACTGGTGCCCGTTCCATGCCAGGTGAGATCCAAAGATATGCAGGCTCAGTTCTCGGGCAAAAAGACGCTCACCTTTTAATAGTGAAATGCACATACCCACCTGCGCGCACACGCACAGACCATACACACACATCTTACAGCTTATACCTATAAGCTCTACTTATAGCTCCTCATAGTAGGGCATTCAGGCTAGGGCATTCAGGCTGTGTCTAACTAGAAAAACAGAAAACACTCTAGATCTTGCAACGTAAGACATTTAATATGAGGCTCACAGGTGATAGAAGGAGCTGCGAAGCCAAACAGGGAATGTAAGGAAGCAGAGATTAGCAAGAGTAGGAGGATGCTATTGCTCCCGAGTCTGGAGGGACACAGGAGAAGGTGGTGTTACAAGATCCCAGAAGCCAGGGCATTACTTGGCAAGCGCTGGCAGCACAGAGCAGAGGAAGCCGCTCCAGAAGACTGGAGGCAGAGAGAGATGACAAACACGACTCCCCCCACACCTCTCCTCCAGTCTTCTGCCCTGCACTCCCATAGTGCACATTGTGGGCCCCCATGATGAGACGCAGGCAGGGGAAGCATGAGGAAAGGAGCAGAGAGCAGACAGGGGCTGACCCGCACCCGCAGGGGGCCTCAGGCAAATCACTGGCTCTACATTCTAGCTTCCTTCTCGGTAATTTGAGAAGAATAATACCTCTCACGTTTGTTGTGAGATTTACAAGAAATAAAATCTGTGAAAGCACTTTCTCAGCTCCAAAAGGCACATACACACATGAAAGTGCTTTTATTATTGGTTTTTATTCAAAGTGTTTAGGATTTTGAGCTCTGCGGGGAAGGTGGGGTGGTGGTCAGGTGTCTTCAGGAACTTTGTAATGCCTGGCTCATTGCCTGAGTGAAGTGATGTCGCTGCATTTTGCACCCTGGTACTTCATTTGGTTGCTCTGGTCCCTGGGCCTTCTAAAAGCACTGACTGGCTTTGAATAACTGGCACATGGCTGGAGGGATGTCGGAGCATGTTTTTGGTTTGGGGATCTGTCCGTGGTTTTGCATGAAAAAAGGGACAAATAGAACTCTAGAAATGACACCAAGACCATTACTCCACCCTTGCTGCTTTACAGAGGACCAGAGAGGAGACAGGGTTGGCACACTGTCGCATGCCAAATGCTTGGCAGAGAGTGCCGTACATCCCCGGAGAAACCTCAACCCCTTCTCCAGCCCTCTGCCTTGGGCCTTCAGGTTTCAGGTCAGCCCCATATAGCAGCTGGCCGGACAACATTTCCTTCTCCGTTTCTGTGAGCCTTCTTTCTTTCCTTCTCATCTTTTGTCTCTTATTCCTAATAATCGTTGAACCGTTTTCACACAGTTCTTCCCGTTCCACTCTGCTGATGGACATCGGAATAAGAGCGCTAAGCCACTTCTATTTTAAGTTGAGAGTGTAAACTCTTCTAAATGACTCAATTCCCCTTTGATAGTGGGAGTGAGAAAGTATCCTCACAAACTCTTAGAGCCCAGCTTCTCTGCCAACCTCGGGGCTCACGGTGAAAGTAATAAAGTGCAATCTCTTCCCTTCTACCAGCAGAAGGTGCAGGCCATGGCCAGAACTTTTGACTAACTGGCCCAGGAGATTGGCAGTACTTTTAACCAATGGCACAAGGCGGTTTGACCCTCTTGGCAAGAATGGGCTTGTCTTCTGTATCTTTCAGTGCCAGATAAACTTGGAGAGTGGATGATAAAGTTCAAGGATAGATTCCTTATGTGTCCAATGAAGAGGTCATGCCTTGATTGTACGTTCCCTTCTAGCACTGACATTTAAGAAATGAGTATCCTTCCACCAAAGATGGCCTATTATGGTCACAGAGGCACTAAGGCTGGAATATCCCCCTGAGTGACTCATGGAATTCCCAGTGGCCCAGTGTGAGTTGACATTTTACTGGTGCAGAGTCTGCGGTATCAAAAAGTGTCAGGGCTGGAAGAGCATTAGCCATACTCTAGCATGAGTACATTGAGGAGGCTGGGACCTCAAGCTTCTGACTATTCATTTCCTGATCCCTTCAATAGAAATTGATGGTACCCATGATGTGTGCCAAGCCCTGTGCTAGGTCCCAGGGGACAGTAATAGGTAAGAGGAGAGATGTGCTCTCACATACGCTTGTGGGGCAACAGGCGTGATAACAAAGAAACTAAAAAATGGACAAGATAATTGTAGTTTCTTATAATTGCTTGAAAGTTAATAAAGAATGTAATAGACTCATTCACTTGATCCAATGGATAGTGACTAATGTGGGCTGGGAGAGGGTGGCTATTTGCAGCATTGGCCCTTAAGATGAGCTCTGAAGCTTGAGGAGAAACCAGTTGTGGAAACCAAATTGTAAAAAAAAAAGCAGAGAGAATGACATGTGCAAAGGCCCTGAGGCAGAAAAGCTTTGGGTATTTTCAAGAGGTGGAAAGGCACCCAGTCAAGTGGGAATGTAATGCAGGAAAAGTAGTTGGAATTGTGGCTGGTGGAGCTGGCTGAAACCAGATTGGCCTCATAGACCCCCCCCCCCCGTAAGGACTTTGCATTTTATTCTAAGAAGGGGAAACCATTGAAGGCTCTTAAGCAGGTATGCGACATATCTGGTTTGTATTCCTTAAAGACCCCCTCTGAATCCAGGAAGGAGACTGGATGATTGTAGAAGACAAAATGTGACTATTGCAATAATCCAGACAAAAAACAATAGTAACTTGCAGATGGTAAGAAGTGGAGAGATTTGAGATACATCTAAACATAGAGCCTGTAAGACTTGTTCTCGGGCTCTATAACCTGAGAATCAGAAGAATCAAAAAAAGACTGTTAGGCTTTTGGGCAACTGGGTGAGTGGGTGTGTCATTACACGTATGGTAACAAACATTAGAAGTGGGTAGGATTAGAGAGACCTATTTGTTGTAAAGGGAAACCAGGGCCCTGGGGACACAAGGTTGGGGAGCATACAGGTATGAGGGTGGCCTGAGAATCACAATATTAGCAAATACCATCTATGCTTAAGAGAAAGTGAGACCATGAATTACCTTATAGAAGTGGTATTCTGTGGGTGTGATTTGGGGCCCCAAAGGACATTTGGCAATGTCCTAAGACTCTTAGTTGTCATGACTTTTGCTAGCAGTGGAGAGATTGCAGTTTTTCCAGCATCTAGTGGATGGAGGCCAGGGATGCCACTCGACAGCCTTCAACGTGCAAAGCAGCCCGTACAATAAAGACTTATCTGGCCCCCACTGTCACTGGCACCAAGTCTGAGAACCCTGTAGGTTGCTTTTGGGGACTTAGACTAATGAATCATGCCCAGAGAGCAGTGTCTTGGGCAGATGGAGTGTTTGCAAGGAGCCCGGACTTGCTTCTATGGCAGATGCTGACCACAGTGGTTGAGTATGACGCTTGCAGATTCCCTGTGGGTGGGGCTGAGACCCCAAGAGAGGGCTCAAAACCCTATGGGTGACATGGTAAGATCAGAACATTGACTGGATCCCACCAGAGAGCACTAAGTCACTGGGGGGCCAGATGGAGGGACTGCCAAGTGAGAGTTCACTCACTGAGCGAGAAGATTGATGCAGCTTTGTTGGGGATGGGGGAGGGAATTGGCAGTCTCCAGGGGGAGGGACAGAGCCCCAGGGTCCTAAGGGGCAGGAGGGTAGGTAGTAAGTACCAGTTTCCAAACTAGAGACCCTCTAGAGTCTGCTGGCTCTCACAATTGCCTGCACGGTGAAGTCACAGGGGATGTCTCTTTATTTGGAGCAGTGAAGGGGCAGGGGGAGAGAATCCCAAGTAGGCTCCATGCTGTCAGTGTAGAGCCCACCAAAAGGCTCAACTGGGCTGGATCTCAAGAACCATGAGATCATGACTTGAACTGAAATCAAGATTAGGATGCTTTACAGACCCACCCAGGCACCTCATCACCTAGGGAGATTAAAAAAATTTTTTAATGTTTATTTATTTTTAAGAGTGAGGGGAGAGGCAGAGAGAGAAGGAGACATAGAACCGAAAGCAGGCTCCAGGGTCTGAGCATGCAGCCCGATGTAAGGCTTGAACTCACAGACCTGAGATCATGACCTGAGCTAAAGTCAAATGCTTAACTGACTGAGCCACCCAGATGCCCCGCCTGGAGAGATTTTAAAAATTCTACAACCTAAGCCCCACCCCCAAAGACAGCTATTAGATTAGCATGGCTTAGGGCCCCCGTGCTGGAATTTTAAAGCCCCTCCAGGTATTCTGAGTTGAGAATCACTGATACCATCCAAGAATTGCCCACAGACACCTCCAGAGCCAAACAAGTGAAAGAAACACATACTCGGCGGCTGCTCACTGCTGCCTTGGGAGATCTGCACTCCTCGTTGCCAGATCTTCCAATTTCCCCCTGTTTTTTGTTTTGTCATATTTTCAAGAAGCCTAAAACCCAGCATTTTTGTTCTTTCATGCTAGCGCCAAATATCTTAAAATCCCATGCCAAACAAAACATGTGTGCAGAGTGCGTTGGACCCTCGGGCTGTCATTTAGCAACCTCTGGTCCAGTCCAGTGATTTTCACACTTTTTTTTAGCCACAGGGGTTTTTCTCCAAACAAGCTATTTTGTGGAAGTGGCATAGATTAAGTCAATCAAAGCAAAACTTTGCAGGGAACAAAGCAGAGACACAGTCAGGCTCTCCTTCCAGTCCCAGGTGGCTTTTGTAGCCACTCCTGGAAGGCTTCTCTGGTCCCGGGGAGCCTCTCTGGTCCACTTACCAGATGAGGAGACCAAAGCCCTTCAGAACACCGGCCCAGAGCAGAACCAGCAGCAGGGGCCATTTGGAGATGTGTGGGAGGGACGTTTGGAGTTGTCACAGTGACAAAGCAGGCGCTACTGGCATTTAGTGGCTGGGGGCCAGGGATACTAAACATCCTATAATGTCCAGGACAATAAAGAATTCTACGTGAAATGCCAACAGCTCCCCACTGGGAAACACCAAATGAGGAATTGGAGACCCAGAGAAGAGAAATTAGCTGCCAAGTTCGTGGCAAGTGCATGCTGAAACTTTGACCCCTGCCCCACCCACAGGCTTGGGGACTTCATCTGTCCCCATCAGGAAAGGTCACTGGCTGGGGCCAAGCTGGCTGTACTCTGCAACGCGGTGGTGAGAGGAATATTTTACAAACTGGAGCCAGATAGCCTCCTGAGGGGGGCGGCTACCCCGTAAAAAGCTAAGTGCCAGATTTTGAGAAGCGAGTCCGGGAAAGGACGTGGGAGCTGCGGGGTATCTTCAGCCTAGGCTGGAGGCCAGTGCTCCACACCAGGAGGAGGCGGGTCCGAGGAGCAAAGGTGCCGGGAAGCGGCGAGGCAGGGCAGTTCACGCAGGTTTCTTGGCCCCATTGGTCATTTAATCCCTAGGCCAAAGGATGCCAGGTTCAAAAATAGGATGTGGAAGCAGGAGGGGGTAGGAGGTGTTCCCCAGCACTCCAAGGAAAACTGAGCCAAAGGAGAGCTCATCTGCCTTTTTTTTTTTTTTTTTTTTTTTTGCCATTGCAATGCCACACGTTGAACAGTCTCCCCGCTTACAGAATCAGGAGTAACAAATCGCCGTCTCCCTAACCATTAGACAAGGATCAATTTATCCACATTTACAGGCCAGGAGATGGGCCCTCAGAGAGATGCCTATACAACACCTTCTTCTTAAAGATCTGATTTTGTTTGTTATGCATATGTTAATCAGTCTCCTAAAGAAGGTCAAGGAAGGAGTCTTATTCCCAGTTTGGGGTTCAGGCCAGCAGTTCTCAGACTGAGGTGGGCACCAGAATCACGGGGAAACATGGTGAAAGCACCAGAGACCCCATCCTGCGTCAGGGAGCCCGGGTCCCCATCCTCTGTATTAGCACCCCCGGTGATTCTGACACACACACCCACACCCGCCCGCATAAGCCAGCTCAGTTTAAGTTTTCATTAACTTGGGTGTCTCCACAACATCACACTTCTACATAGCTTTCCAAATGCTTCTCTCATCTGGCGATGGGAAGAGACACCATCCAGTGGTGTGTTAGTCAGCTGGCTCTTGGTGACGGGGGAGCCCCTGATCAGTAGTGTGCCCAGTTTCTTGTTACCAGCATTGCATCACTGAACATGGAGTTGAGGAAAAGAGGCGCACAAGCGACGCTTTGAGGACAGTCTGAGCCAGCCCCGGCACGCATCTGATGTGTCCCATCTCCAAAGCCGGGGATCTTTCCCCTGCAATATCCAGAGCTAGGACCTGGGACAAGCTCCTGATGGAAACAAGGAACATGTGTTCTAGGAAGGCATCCTTTTCAGGCACAGAATATCAGCTACCACTATTTCACCACGATTCTCGAAGAGCCACAGACAGGACTTTGAATCACCGCTTTGTGACTGTTGGCCGTGCAATCTTGAATAATGCAACCTAGAAATGATAACACAGTCATTAACCTTAAAGGCTAAAGGATATAATGCATGTAAAAAATGACAGCCAGTACTCAGCAACATTTGCGCTTTCCGTTTTGAGCACCCCCTGCATTTTACCTGGGAAGGACCTCTCTCCACTCTTCCCATCTAGATGCTTGCTGAGAAATCGGGACAATTCCTTTGCTCAGCGAACCACAGCCAGTCGGCATGGAAGCCATCCTGTGTCCCTGTCTCTCGACTGAAAAGGTTGGGAAATTTGCCACTAGACTAGCCTTCGTGTCCCCAGAGTACACACAAGCTGGTTTCCAGGGACCAACCTAGAAGCCAAACTGGAAATTCTGCACATTGGCACGGCAGAGATCTTGTACAGTCGCTGTCTGTGCCTAAGTTTTGACAGAGGGAAAAAGAAATCCAGAGGCTTCAAAGGCCGCCTCTGGGCTTCGGGCTCAGGCTGGCCTTGCAGAAGAAGGTCGCTTTCACCTTTCTGCCACGGAGAACGGAAACATTGAAGCTATGGATTGTCTCTGCATCCTCTTCCCTTCACACCAGCTAACGTTTTTCATTTCTCTTGGCGGGCTCTATTTCCCACATGTCCCCCCAAGCTCTTCCTCTCTGCTCCCCAGGGCGCTCCACAACAAACCTGTGTGCCTGAGCAGTGGAGCAGGCCGCCGCAGTGCGAACCGTACCGGATGTGCCTCTGGTTGTGTTTATCAGCGCCAGCCCCAGCCTGGGCCTCTGGGCTGCTGGGCTCCTCAGCCCCTCGGCCTGGGGTGATGGAACCTTTCTCCAGCTCTGCCACCAGCTTGCTGTTGAGAGTCCTGGCTGAAGACCTCCCCCTCGATGCCTCTCAGTTGCCCATCTCTGAAAATAACAGGAATAGTACCTCTGTTCCACACGCAGCACTTTGCATCTTCCCATGATCCCTTTTACCTGTGGCCTCCTGTTTAATCCCATGCCAGCTTGGAGGCAGGAGATTCCCACACAGGGAAGCTGGGATTGCAACCCCGGGGCTGCTCACCCCAGGTCCAGGACATCTTGCCCAACCCCCCTCACTGGTTTTTTCATTAGAGAGAGGAGGCTGGGCTGGGACAGCAACTCTGGCTCCGTTCCACTCTGTAGGACCTGCTTCATGGCTTTGACCTCCCATCCTCGTGCCCCCCCCCTTCCTATGGAAGTCCCTTTGCTCCCCGGGAGCCCTGGGTGTGGCAGAGCCCTCCTCACAGCCTGCGTGTGAGCCTCAGAGAGCAACCAAAGGGTTAAGGGGAAGACTTTCGCTCTTAAAACACTCTAAATTCCTGGTTAGAAGAGGAACTTCGAATTCCTGTTTGTTTTCTCCTCCACTTTATCTGTACATGTGGGTTCTACCACCAAGCACTTCTTTCGGCAATGTTTTTTTCTTTTTCTTTCTTTCATTAGTTCGTTCTTTCCTTCTTTTTCTTTCTTTCTTTCTTTTCTTTCTTCCTTTCTTCCTTTCTTCCTTTCTCCCTTTCCTCCTTTCTTCCTTTCTTCCTTTCTTCCTTCCTTCCTTCCTTCCTTCCTTCCTTCCTTCCTTCCTTCCTTTCTTTCTTTCTTTCTTTCTTTCTTTCTTTCTTTCTTTCTTTCTTTCTTTCTTTCTTTCTTTCCTTTCTTTCCTTCCTTTCTTTCTCTCTCTCTTTCTTTCCAGAAGAAGGAAGGCAAATCATAAAGTATCTGTGGCCTCCATTAGTTCCTCAGACAGCTTGTAGACCACAGTGAAAACTTGCTAGCCCTTCATTGTTGCCAGGAAGGTCAAGATGATGGCATTTAGAAGCCAGATGACATTTTAGGTAATGGAACTTTCTAGCATATTCCAGAATGCTCCCAACCCTCTCCCTGCCTTTTCTAACCAAGCAAAGCCTTCTGTGATCTCTTCAGCTGGGATTAATTTCTCTTTCTTAAGTGCAAACCTCACTTTACATTTGAGTGGCCATGTTTCTGTTCACCACTTAATTGTTTTCTAGGCCACTTCTAGCCTGGTAGATTGTAAAGTCAGTTAAAAGACCATTTCTTAATCACACTAATAATAACTAATAATAATAATAGTAGCAACCTCTATTTATTAAGTGCTTACTCTGTGTCAGAGACGGTTCAAACAATATCTTCTTAATCTTGTGTCAGACATGTAGATAAGTAGCTGGTCTCCTCTGAGTAACTTTCCAAGGCTTATATACAAGTGAGGAGGAGCTACGATTTCTAGCCCAGGTTTGTCTTATTCTCTACTTCCCAAGCCACTATTCCCAGGTTTTTTATGTCCTTCCTGGCTGGGAGAATAGACCCTCCATGAGGGAGTTCCACTTGCCTCTTCCCAGCAAACAGACCACACTGTCCAAACAGAAAGAACACACACAACGTCACTTCATCCATACTCTCATTTCACCCATGAGAGGATTAAAGCCCAAGAGGGGAAAGTGACTCAGGGTAGGTGGCCAATTGGTGGCCCAGCATGAAGTCCCACCCCGCACCATTTCCCTGCTGCCTGCAACCTCTCAACCTCTCACTTTCCTAAAGGGTTTCCAAAAGACAGGAGTTACTTAGTCCTGGAAAGCTTAGGCAGGAAAAGGGTGTGAGCACGAATGTATGGCATGTTTCATGATCGCGCTGTATAGGACACCAGGGACACCCCAGTTTCCCTGAAGCCTTGCTTTCCTACAAAGTTGTGCGTAGATCAAATGCTTAATTTCTCATTCCAGTAAATCAGCCTCCGGTGAGTGAGTCAGTTTGGCTCATGGCTGGGAGTTCTGTGCCATGGCTTTGTCTTTGTGCTGGCTCTCGGTGCTATAGGCATATGGATTTTAGGATGTATGACATGACATGTACATACACAGACAGTGCACTTACAGCCCGTATACATACAGTGTACATATCTGTGTGTACATATCTGTGTGTGCATATGTATGTATGTATGTATATTTTATGTATACACCAAACTTCAAGAAATTCTTTTCTTTCATTGTAGCCTGTGTTCCTTGGTTACCACTTAGTCCATTATGACATTTAGTACCAGATGATTCTTTGTAATGGGGGCTGCCCTGTGCCTGGTAGACTATCTAGCAGCCTCTCTGGCCTCTACCCACCAAATGCCAGCAGCACCTTCCTGTCCACCACTGCGACAACCAGAAATGTTTTCAGACATTGCAAAATGTCCCCTGCAGGAAAAATGCCCCCCACCTGAGAACCATGATTTATCCTCAGGTTTCCCTTAGTCCTCTGGCAGACAGGGTTATGCTAACTGGTGAAGAGAGCAAATATCCAAAACTCCAGCTGGGACCTCTAGCATAAGGAGTTCTGGCCTGAGATTTTAAAATATTCTCATGGTGTCCATGCATGGCATGCTTACTCTGTGCTCGACAGCAGCAAAGTAATTAAGATCACTTACACCTCTCCAAAACCCCTTGGGGCAGCATGATTGTTCCCATGTTACAGATGAGAAAACTGAGGCCCTCTGTGACTTGTCTCAAAAGTTACCCACCTAACAAGTGGCAGAGAAAATGTGCTCTTCACCTTTCTGTGAGCATTTCTGACTCCAGAAGGCCAGCTCACATCAGGCACATGCTGTCATCTTCTGGGTGCTTGGGGGCAAAAATAGAGGTGGAGAGTCATTGCTCTGCCTTTCACTGGTTGATTGTCCCCAAATCACCGAATATCAGCATTAGATGAGAACATCAGGCTAATCTGAACCAGTGAGACATGAATCAAATCATCATGCAAAGAAATGTGCAGTGCAGCAGACAAGGGTGGTGGGTGGAGAAATCAGCAAGACATTATAAGCCGCAGGAGCCCTGAGGCGGCAGGAAGCAGGCAACTTGACCCAGGCTGGCTCTGCAGAGGGAGTCCTCAGGGTTGGTGGAAACCCAGAAAGGGACACAGGATGCAGGGACTTGGAAGTCCTCTCGGGGTGGGTTGAGGGTCAGAACAACTGTCATAAAATCACAGAAGAGCATCTAATCCCATCTGTCATTTTATAGAGGAAGAAACAGACCCAGGACACATCAGTGGGAGATGGCAGCAGTGGCATGAGTACTTGGGTACCCTACCTCTAGAGCAGTATTTCCTGCCACCGTGTTGCCTCCTCCATTGACTGACCCTTCCCCCTTCCCTCCAGAAGGAGCTAACTCTTAGAGCTTCCCACTTTGTCCAGAAGAGGGGTAAAAATGCTGTTGTCGATCCAAGGTGCACCTTGAACACTGCCCATGGACTCTACCATAGGCAGTGGCACCTTCAAAAAGGGGGAGTCCAGGCTTGGCCTTTAGTATTGGATCAGCAACCAGGAACCCCGAAATATCTTCATGACCACAGAAGCAGAAGTTACAACATAGTCTACAGATCCGATCTGACTCATAGCTGTGTTTTGCTTGGCCACGCGATGTTTTCAGATGGTTTTGAAATGTATGGCCACCATGTGAAAATCAGATGTCATATCAAAATTCAGGTTTCTAGCCTGCATTCCTGCATGAGAACAATGACACCTGGAGCTGCTGCCTGTCCTTCTGTCCTTTCCCCAGGTGCCCACCCGCCCACTCTGCCACCTGCAACGCAGCGGACCTGCATGGTGCCCTGCGCTGCCCCTCCCTGCCTGGCTCTGCCCAGTCCCACAACAACCCTTTAAAGACCTACAGGCGGTGACCTTGGAATGGCCCCTAGAGTCTTTTGTCTGCTAGCCGCCCAGCGCCAGTTCCTTCAGCTGTCACTCTGATTCAACCTCCAGCTTCCTACCTGTCCTGTCACCCTCTTTCTGGCCACACCCCTACTTAAAGGGATGCATTCAGAAGCCAGAACAATGCTCCCAGGCAGGGGCTGGTGGGGGCTGACCTGGACGGAGGAATTTTTTTTTTTTTTTTGGTTTTACAGCTTAGGCATTCTTTAATATGGCATTATTTCTTTTTTTTAATAGTTTATTGTCAAGTTGGTTTCCATATAACACCCAGTGCTCTTCCCCACAAGTGCCCGTCTCCATAACCATAACCCCCCTTCCCCTTTCCTCCTCCCTCTTCAGAGGATTTAAAGAAACTTCTTTGTAGGATACACCACTAGTTTTGAACCTAGCAACCAGACCAGCAGGCACCCTGTCAACCCCAATTGAAAGAAGCCTCAGAACATACAAAACTGATTCTCTCTTATGACTCTAGCTAAATAGAGGAAACCCCTGGGGGAAGACATCAGATCATTTCCTGAGACTCTGCACAGGCAAACCTGGAACGATGCGGCAAGAATGACAAGCATCTTGAAATGTTTTGTTTTTTTTTTCATTTATAAGTATCAACAGTGAGACGAGGCTAAGGAAAATACTTGTAAAAGCCCTTATAAAGTGACAGTGCTCTAACTGGGTATTTGAGGTTGCTATTGGTTCTCTCTGTTTCCAGAAGGAACCCAGGTAGATTCCTCCTTTTGCTTTCTGAGCTCGTAACTGCTCATGTAGAGAACAAGAAAATGAATGGGGCTATGGAAAAAGCACTGGTCCAGGAGCTGCTGCCCTGGGGACTTTTGGCCCATGTGCTTCCCACTAGTGGGAGCACTTAGTAGGTCACTTAACCTTCTGGGCCTCAGCTGCCTCATCCCAACGGAGGCTTCAGTCAGTTTGGAGATTCCACAGACCAGACAGTGCATCCAAAACATCCACCTGTGTTCAGCACTTTCCAGCCTGTTCTCCAGCTCAGACCCAGACCCACCTGAACCGCTGCTCATTTATTAAGCGCCCCCTTTAAAATTGTCTTCAGGGACGCCTGGGTGGCTCAGTTGGTTAAGCCTCCGACTTCAGCTCAGGTCAGATCTCACGTTCATGGGCTCGAGCCCCATGTCAGGCTCTGTGCTGACAGCTAGCTCAGAGCCTGGAGCTTGTTTCCCGTTCTGTGTCTACTTCTCTCTCTGCCCCTCCCCCTATCATGCTCTGTCTCTCTATCAAAAATAAATAAAACATTAAAAAATTTTTAAATTGTCTTCAATTCTTGTCATAATGTTTTTGTTAGTTTAGCCTCATCCCCAGAACATTTACAAGGTCACAGATTTAACGTGCTGCTGCTGATCTGGGTACATGTTAAAATGACCACTCAGGGATTAAAATTGGAAACAGTCTTTCTCCACACACCCCCTAAAATCATCCTGTGTGCTTACAACACTGTAAGGTCATCGAACTTGGGGTTCATGGGTGGATTTCAGGAAGCCCCTGAATATTCTAAATTTGGACACTGAGCAAGACTTTTGTGGGGAGATTTTATAAACGTGCCATGATTCTCAAAGGTCTGTCTGTTCCATACACATGCTAAGAACCACCATCTCCAGAGCTAAATAGCTGCCTGAGGGCTGACTCTTGATTTCGGCTCAGGTCACCATCTTACCATTTGTGAGTTGAAGCCCCATATCATCGTGCTCCGTGCTGAGAGCATGAGGCCTGCTTACGAATCTCTCTCCCTCTTCTCTCTGCCCCTCCCCCGCTTTGTCTCTCAAAAATAAATAAATAAACAACAAAATAGCTGCCTGGGGCTCCTTTCCACAAATTTCCTCCCATTCTTCTTTCTAGATGTCTTCTGATTGACTAAAGAAGTACCTTTAGGTCACCTGGGGGGAGGGAGTGGAACGGGCTTCTCTGGGACCTGTCTGAGCCTGGGAGCCTGACGGAGCACAGCCTGACGCGGGGTCCCTCTACATCCCGGCAGAGGGGTCTCAGAGGCAGCGGAATGACAGCACCCTGAGGAAAGAAGGCCTTCGCTTAAAGCGATTCCGTAAACACTTGGGCAAACTGCCCCAACGCCAGAATCCCACAGCACACAGCTTTAGCAGATCACCACTTTCTCCATGGAGGACTCAGAAATTCGGCTCTGCAGGACTGGTGCAGGGAGAGGGGCAGGAATTATAAATGCACCCCTCCAGCACTGTTTGGCTGGCAGAACTCCCTGTGATTTTTCCAACTGCTTGTTTCGCGGCTCGCTGAATTTCCATATGTCTGACCTGAATTCTTAAGTGGCTTGGATGGTTTCGGGCTGTAACACCAAGGGAAGAGACCCAGAACTCCCTCGGGCCCTGGAAGTGATGGCGGCCACTTCAAGCTGATGAAATTGGGGACATGCCAGCTCTGGTGGCATGGTTAGCCTGGATCCTAACGGAACATGGGGCTTCCCTAGAGAAGAGGTTGCGGACATGCCATAAACACGGAATGAATGAATGACAACCACTGCTCAGGGCAGTGAGGCCGAGATGGACAAGCCAATCAAGGAAAGCCTCGAGGTAGAGGTAACATTTGAAGGAGGCCTTGGAGTCGGGTAAAATTTTAACAGTAGAGTTGGCCATGCTAAGATGTGGTTTAAACACAGGGACTCCGGAGTCCTACGTCCGGCTGGATTTGAATTCCGACACTCCCGTGTACTTGATGTACCCTCGTGCAAATCCCCTAGCTCCTCGAAGCCTGGGTGTCCTCACCTACAAAGGATATAGGACAAGGACTGTGGGCGGGCCTTAAATGAGAAACCACACAGTGCCCTTCGCACAAAGCCTTAGCGCAGGCTCCCTGGTGGTCTTGATCCGCACCAGTGTCAGAGAGGAGAGTGGCACGGGATGTCCCAACGCCGGGACATGGGAGAGTGGAGCACGGAGGAGGCAGCCAGTTTACCTACGATCTCCACAGCATACCTGTTCAAGCTGGCAATCCCACCAGCAGACCTCAGATTTGCAGTGGAAGGAAGGTCCGCCCTCATGCATTCCTGCAGGCTCTGTTCTGATTGGCCACACAGCCTAGTGCTGTCCCGTGGTCCAGCTCTGCTTTGCCTCCTCTGGCAGTGGTGGCCTTGGCCCCAGCACAGAGCCTCCAGAGTCCAGCTCCCGGGTGCTCCTTCATCCACGGATGCAAATCCTTCTCGGGTCTGCTGCATTTTCTTGGGAGAGAGCTACATGCAAAGGCCAGGCAGCCACAGTGTCAAGATCAACATCAAAGGAGTCAGGATGCAGGAGGAGCCACAGAACGGCCAGAGGCTGTTCCTGAACTTTTGTTCCTGGGCGGGTCCAGCTAGGCCTGCACATGTCTGGAGCATGTGTCCCTTAATGCCCGGTGGGCCATGTTCACTCTTCACATGAGTTTATCATCTTCGGTGAAGCAGACTCAGCTGCTTTATACTTTCTTCACGGCACCGACATTATGTCATAACATGAATGTTGTGTCTCTTAGATCAGGACAGTGCCTGCCACACCATAAGCGCTCAAGGAGCCCTTGCCAAAAGTTGGAAGAATGCATGAATGAGTATCCACAGTGCCTGATGCATAATAGACGTCCTGTAAACAGTTGTCAAGCAGGGAGGGAGGCCTGTGGCTAAGGAGCTGAGAGGGGAAGAGTTTAGTCAGGGAAGCCTTTGTAGAGGTGGCTTTTGAGCCAGCCCTTAAAATAGAGAGTGCAATTTTACAAGGAGGGCTGAACACCGGAGCATTCCAAAGAGAAGAAACAGGCATCTAGACACGGAAAGCACTGGGAACATTTGAGACATTGGGAATAGTGCAGTTTGGCTGGAGGGCTGGAAATGTCAAGAGGGTTACAGAGAGCATTGCCTGGAGAAATGTCCCTAACATCATAGAGCGTCTCAAAGGCCATGCCAGAGAAAGGGAGCCTGCCTCCACCAGGAAATGGAGGGCCAGCAGAAGAGGGGGTCATGCGATCTAACCAATGATTTAAAAAGATTCATATGGCAATGCCTCGAAGGGCAAGTCTGAGCTGGGAGGAAGATGGAAGACAAAGGTCTGAAACCAGAAATGTAGAGAAAGGATGAACAGGATTGGGTTGGATGTTGGTTGAAAACAATGGGCAGGGGAGGGGAGACTTGGTGATGGTGCCTGTGTGGCCTCAGGATGAGCAGAGAAGTCGGGAGGAACAGAATGGGTTAGGAGTCTGGAAAGGGGGATAAAGCCAAGTCCACTGTGGTCTGTTACTCACATTCCCCATTTGGTGGATACCTGCTAACATGTAAGCGGCAAAATCCCTCTGCTTATGGGAAGCAGAGACTGAAACTCCAAATGTAGAAAAGGGTTGGGGAAACTTTGAGAGTTATCTTCACGAATGTTCTCTCCATGAACAGAGTCTACCCATGTCTTGGAATCAGCATAGTTTCTAGCATCGGGAAAATCTGATTCTGCTTCATCTTATGTGTGTGACTTGGACAAATCTCTGCACTTAAATGAGCCTCTACTTTCCATCTGTAAAATGGGAATGATAATGAATTGACTTCAGAGGGCTTTAGTGAGTATTAAATAGCATACATATGTGAAGTCCCTAGCATGGTGTCCACCAGAGGTAAGGTACTCAATACATAACAATAATTATCAATATCATTTTATTAGTTTTCATTAAGACAGAGGTTGCAAATACAAATGCCTACAGGGGCCTGACTGGAAAGAGAAATGGATTAGCCTGAAAGGAACAGTGGCTATTCATCTTCAACAGATTCCTGTTACATGGGAATGGCGATCTAGGTTACCACATATGCAATGTCTCAAGACAAGTTGGAAATCTAAAGTCTTCAGGGCTGAAATTTGTCATTTAAGAATTAAATTTTAAATTAAAGTTACAAAACAATGTTGTGGCGTCCCACAGCGTATGGACCAAACAAAACATGTCTGGGGGTCAGATGCAACCCAAGCATCACTGTTTGTGCAATCGGAATTCTGTCAGACTTCCAGCGTGGTGCAGAGATCTTGTGCGCCTCTTTAGAACATAGAGATGCCACTTCCCCTTCCTGACATGTTGGGCACCCACCTCTCCCCCGTGTAAAGTAGGCGGAGGATGACTCAGTCCCCTCCAGCTCTTCACCTCTGAGATCCTGAGTAAAATGATCTCGAGCCTGGGCTTGATGATGTCAGGGAGATGAACACTGAGAGGGGTCCTTGGCTGGGAAGGCTCTGGGGACACCAGGCCTGGCTGCGGGGCTGCAGTATGAAGGCCATGGTTACTCTCCTATGGTAGAAACAGGCAAGCAGGGGAGGTGATAAAGTCTGGCTCAGAGGCAGACAAGCAGGATATCTGACCTGACTAGTTAAACCACTTTACTAAGAACTACAGCTGAACTAAGCCTAAATCTGATTCCGTGCATGTGTGTGTGTGTGTGTGTATGCACGCCTGCCTGCCCATACTGGGGACGCTCTGAGGAAACAGAAGACAGAGGAGAACAGGCCCAAATATATAGCTGCTTCATCTGTTTGCTTTTCTCAAGTTTGTTCCTGCGTGAAAGGACCTTCCTAATCCCTTGTGCTCACAGAGAAGGAAACAGCAGATCCAGTTGTGTTTCCAGAAGACTTCACAGCACCCCCTCCCTGGTAACCATTGCCTCCAGGTATCCAGGGCCAGATTCTGTGCCCAGGACTCTGGATTCTCGAACCCAGAGTGGAAATGTAAAGAATCCTGTAGGCCAGGCCAGGAGTAAGAGCCACCAGCAAGCTCAGACCCTCTTGCCAAGGGATAGCTGGCCATTCCGGGGCTCTGTCGCAGAGAATGGGCAGGTCAGTGCATGCCCAGCAGGGACAGAAGAAACACGGCCCTGCCGTTGTCCCAACAGACGGAGGAGCAGATGCTGGAAGGTGGGATCATCTTTCAGCAAGGTACTTGGTTTGCCCAAGGTGAAGATTTGGTTTCCTCCACTTTGCTGGGATATTTGGCTTTGATTCATGATCACTTTCTACCTCTGAGCAGATGACCCCTGACA